>NW_021703781.1:12986713-13042654 GCF_005190385.1 Monodon monoceros | reverse complement strand
CCTCTCACTGTTGTGGCCTCTCCCGTTGCGGAGCACAGGCTCCGGACGCGCAGGCTCCGCGGCATGTGGGATCCTCCCAGACCGGGGCACGAACCCGTGTCCCCTGCATCGGCAGGCGGACTCTCAACCACTGCGCCACCAGGGAAGCCCTGGCAGAATCTTTTACCTCAGTGTGCTTATCCATAAAATGGGAGGATGGGTAATAAGCACGCAAGGGCCTCCTCCACGGAAGATCCAATGTTTGACAAGCCGTAGGGTAACTGAGCACCAATGTACACCAAGGAACAAAGGACCCAGATTTCTGCTGAATCCCTGATCGTCCATGGGAGGCACCGTGTGTACGTGTAAGATCTCATTCATTACACTTGCTTCTTTACCAGAAATAGAGGCTAAATTTGCCTTAAACATAGCTGTTCTCACTGGGTATTGACCATTCTGCTGTGAATAAGGAAGTTCTGAAAAGTCTTGTGAGGGTCAAGCAACATGTGATATGTTCATCTTAAATTCCCAGTATGAGGAGATTCAAAGCACAATGTAGGCCTCTCTCTTGGGCTCTCTATGTGTGTATGCCTATATCTATATATAGGCATACACACCTTGTATATACATATTATATATGTATCTCGTTTTATATTGTATATATATACACACACACACAGACACACACACACGTATATACACACCTTTGTGCTTAAAATATTTTTGCTCATGACGCACCGTTACTATTGATTTGCACAGACCTTATTTTTTTTGTTTGTTTTAGTAATATATTTGGGTTGGCCAAAAAGTTCGTTTGCGTTTTTCCATAAGGCGTTTCCAAAAAACCACCTCCATCATGGAAACTAGAACATTGGTGATTACTTACATTTATTTCCTCTGTATTACCTCATCCCTTCCCTATTCTCCCCTGAAAATAACCATATTCTAAATTATGGGTCCATCATAAGTTTGCTTTTCATTTATATCATTTTACCATGTCTGAAAATTATATTCTCCTGTTTTAGTTGTTTTTAAAAGTACTGTATGTAATATGCTGGGAATGACTGTTTTTATTTAAAAGCATTGCTAAAATGCATGCATTTTTTCTTATATAGCTATATTTCATTCTTTTTTGACGCCTACGTTGTATTCCATTGCATAAATACACCACGCTTTATTAATCCATCCTTCTGTCAACGGGCCTTTAGATTATTTTCACATTTTGCAGCCTGCATGGCCTGAAACCTGTATGCTTATTAGTCAATAGTGATTCAATGAACACCTGGTGCTTTTCTTTACACACTTCCATCATTCGCTGTTTATTTACAAACTCCAATGGATGCATTTCTATAAAGATTTCATTTATCATCCCCTGAACTAGTCATTTTCAATGAATAATAATAGCTTTGCTACCTTAAGCAAGTCGTGCTTCAGCTTCTTCCTCTGTGAAAACAGCCAGGCTGATCTTAAAAATGTGAAAGATGCCTCTCAACCACTAAGATTCTATGGCCTGAAGGAGAGAGACGGACCAATGTGTAGCAGGAAAACCTAATATGTATTATGCAACTATGAAGTACATGACACACTATATTCTATACACCAGATTTTGTTTAATGTTCACAACAACCTGATGAGGTAGTTACCATTATTATTACCATTTTGGAGATAAAGAAAGTGAGGCAAAGCTAAATTAAAAAAAAAAAAAACCAACAAAACCCACACATACCTATGGTTTTATAAAGCTAGGCTAGTGAGTCAGGGAATGAAGACAGAAATCCATGCAGCCGAAAGCAAAAACCTACTCTCCTAACCGGACACTCTGGACCTCTGGCCTCCTCAAAATCAGCTTCCAATTTCCCTAAAGTTCTAAGAGCAATTATTGTTAAATTCAATCACACAACTTTCATTTCTAACTCGAAGACCTTCATCCCACAAAGCAAAGAATGAAACTGATGCCTTTCCTGGAACAGTGGTTCTTTTCATCAGTATCTAATTTTTTTAAAAAAAAGCATATATGCATTTTTTGGTTTGTTATCGTGACCATTCGTAAATGAACACAGCAGAATGAAAGTTGCTAAGACTGAAGATGTGACAATGAATTGTAATGAAGAACTTTTGCGTCACCGGTCATCTAAACTGTCATGTGATGGCATATTCTTATGACATTTTATATACTTATTTCCTAGACGTGTCCCCATAATATGACTGTAACCCTATGGAAAAATTAATTCAAAATGTACAAATTAGTGCAAAACTTGAATATTTTTGCCAACAAAGTTGCAGTTATTTTCAGTTTGTTAAATATTATCAGTATATGAAAGCTTCAGCTCATTAGGAAGCTGAAACAATACAGTGTTACCAACTTATAATCAGTCAGTGAACATTCATGTTGGTGTTGTGTGCAGAATACTGAATTAGGCAGATGGGGCACAATAAAAGGAGTAGAAGACTCTTTCTGCATCAAATGATTTTATAATTTAATTGAGGAAATTATCTAAACTTAAGAGCAGCTTATTAAATATCAAATACAAATTTAAATGGTATGAATTGAATTGATATATACTGAGGGAACACAGAGGAAAAGAGGTTTTACAGATTAATCAGAGACAAGGTCTAAAGGAAATTATATCGGCACTAAAAGTCCTAACTTCGATTGAATACCTACTACGTGGAAGCCCCCGTGCTTTGCGCTGCACAAGCAGTGTCTCATTTGATCTTCACAGCCATCTTTTAACAAGTATTAATTTTGTTCCCATTTTAAAGATGAGGAAACCAAGGACTAGAAAGCCAATACGATATGCCTAAAGTCCCCTAGCTTATGACAGACTGGGTCAGGATTTAGGCTCAAGGCGGTCTGACACCAAAGCTGATGTGCCTCCCATTCTGTACACTGTGTTTAAAGAAGCTGCGTTAATAGTGCCATTTGCAGAGACGTGGATGGACCTAGAGACTGTCATACAGAGTGAAGTAAGTCAGAAGGGGAAAAAAAAATATCGTATAATATCGCTTATGTGGAATCTAGAAAAATGGTACAGATGAACTTATTTGCAAAGCAGAAATAGAGACACAAAGGTAGAGAACAAACTTATGGTTACCAAGGGGGGAAGGCAGGGGTGGGATGAATTGGGAGATTGGGATTAACATATACACACTACTATGTATGAAATAGATAACTAATGAGAACCTGCTGTATAGCACAGGGAGCTCTACTCAATGCTCTGTGGTGACCTAAATGGGAAGGAAATCTAAAAAAGAGGGGATATATGCGTACATACAGCTGATTCACTTTGCTGTACAGCAGAAACGAATACAACACTGTAAAGCAACTACACTCCAATAAAAATGTTTGAAAACTAAAAATAAGCTGCATTAAGATGGATGTTGACGCTAGAGAAATGGACGAATAAAGGTCAGCACATTCCTGGAGTATAGAGCATAGACATGAAGGTGGGGAATCACGTGGAAGACTGAAAGTAGATCGGCCTTTTATTTCTAAAAACATTTTATTTGAACTAATTTTAAACTTACAGGCAGTAAAAAGCGTTCTCTTATACCCGTCAACTCCCCTTCTCTAATATTAACATCTTACAAGATCACACACTGCAATGATCAAGAACAAGAAGTTAACACTGGCACAAGAGTACTAACGAAACTGCAGATCTTATTCAAAATTTCAACTTTCCCACCACTGTGCTTTCTCCAGGATCCTATCCAGGATCCCACATGGCACTTAGCTGCCATTTCTTGTCTGGTCCATCACAGTTCTTCAGTCTTTTGTGGTCTTTCATGATCTGGACACTTTCGAAAACTACTGATGAGTTAGTTGTTTTGCAGAATGTCTCTCAATTTGCATTTGTTCAATATTTTCCCATGACTGCAATGAGGTAACGCATTTCTGGCTAGAACATCACAACAATGATGTTTGTGTCCTTCTCAGTACATCGTACCTTGGGGTTCATGATATCAGCATGTCTTACTGACCTGGCAGAAGATTCCTTGAGTCTATGCAAATCCTGCTTTCCTCAAATAACTGCCCCCTAATTTTAGTGTCATTGGTGGATCAACATTTATTAGTAGTATAGTTTTTGATTTTTTTGTTTTTTTGCGGTACTCGGGCCTCTCACTGTTGTGGCCTCGCCCGTTGCGGAGCACAGGCTCCGGACACGCAGGCTCAGCGGCCATGGCTCACGGGCCCAGGCGCTCCGCGGCATGTGGGATCCTCCCGGACCGAGGCACGAACCCGTGTCTCCTGCATCGGCAGGCGGACTCTCAACCACTGCGCCACCAGGGAAGCCCACTAGTATAGTATTTGCCTAATGATGATCCTCTATTTCTCTGTTTTCTTCTACGGTTGTTAATTGAAATTCTACTGTGAAGAAGAGCTGTCTCTTCTCCTGTACTTATTTATTTGATCATTTATTTATGCAAGTGTGGATCGTGGATGTATATTTTATTCCATGGGTTAAATCCAATACTATTATTATTTATTCTGTTGCTTACATTGTTCCACCTTTGGCCACTAGGAGCTCCTTCTGGTTGGATCCTGTGTTCTTTTGACAAGCCTCACTTTTTAAAGCATTTCCTTGTTTTCTGGCACCACAAGGTATTGCAGGTTCATCTTGTATTGGGTTGGCCGAAAAGTTCGTTCTGGTTTTTCTGTAACATCTTATATTTCTTGCCCTAGCCTTGGAATCAAGCACTTCTCCAGGAAGATCTGGTTCCTTTTACTGAAGAATCACGATTAGAGACCAAGATTTGGGTGCTAGGTATGCCCAGATCAGCTCATTATTGCCATACTCAGACTTTTCTTTTCACTAATGAGAACTAGTCTTGGTGAGACAGAAGTGAACTGACCCACTGGCTAGGACTTTACAATATTTTCCACACGAATCTAAGGAATCGGGATTTGATATCATGGATATCACAAAGAAATTTTGTAAAGCTAAGCAGGGGAGTGGCTGGTGGAATTGTGTTGCAAGATGATGATTTTCATACTGGGGTACAGGATATAACAGGTAAATGGGCAAAACCCTGGATAATCAAAAATAGCTAGTTAAAGTTATCTATGCATGGGGTGGGAAAGGCCCAGTCCTGGAATAAAAGCATAGGAGGAAGAAATAAAAGGAAGAAGTAAAAACATCAGATGAAAGTAATTGGCTAGAGATGGTGACGGATACGACAGAGGGTTAGGGGAAGTGTAAGATTATTCTGTTTGTTGGGACTTCCCTGGTGGTCCAACGGTTGGAACTTTGCCTTCCAGTGCAGGGGGTATGGATTCGATCCCTGGTCAGGGAGCTAGGATCCCACATGACTTGTGGCCAAAGAACCAAAACATAGAAATGGCGGCAGTGTTGTAGCAAGTACAATAAAGACTTTAAGAATGGTCCACATCCAAAAAAAAAAAAAAAAAAAATCTTAAAAAAAAACGATTATTCTGTTTGTTATCTTTGAGAGCTGAATATATGGAGGTGCCACTGGTAATAGCAGGAATGACTGACTCTGTGTCAAGAAAGCACAGACTTCAGTTTTGACATATTTAGTTTAAGAATTGTTGAGACATGTTAATAGAAATACCTCCAGTAGAGAATGGGAGATATTAGACTAAAGATAGATATTATATTTTTGAATTCCTAATATCAACCTCTGTACCTCACTTTCAGCAGGCATTTAGAATGATAATAGCTAACAATTTTAAGTGCTTACCCTGTGTCAGGCTTATGTCAAATATTTTTATACACATGACCTTATTTAATCCTCATAATAATCCTATTCATATCATTTCCATATTTTTGATGGAGAAACTGAGATTTTAAGAGGTTAAATAGCTTGACCAAAGAGACACAGCTAGTAACTTGAAGTCAAGATGTGACTCCAGCTCATGTGACTCCGATCCCCACTCTTAATCAACAGACTGTCTTTGAGAGAAAGATAGGTAGACATATAAAGTGATTAAACCCAAAACGTGCCTTACAGAAACAGATTTGAGACTCATCTGTGCAAATGGATTCACTGAAATAAGACGAAAGGAATAAAACAGATCCTAAGTCAGTGTCTCAATGAAATAGATTTGAAATAAGGAAGACAAAGTGAAAAATGACGAAATGGAAGAAATCAGAGAAGGAAACAGAAAATAATTGTTGGCATATCAAAAAGACAAAAACAAAATGCTGTGGTAAGCACTACCTACCAGTCATGGTAGGTAAGCTTACTGCAGACCAATACTCCTGCCAAACACAATTATAAAATGCAGAATATGTCTTTAAACATTTGTTTACAGGTATTAGAAAGCTTACCAAATTAGCAAAGACTTCAACAGCCAAGATCCCAGGGGAAAGCGAAGGTCCTAGACAAACCTCACATATATGTAGGTTTCCGCTTGAGGCATTTGTCAGTTTTCAAGCAGCAGCTAAGAATCTCTACAGAGCTCTGGAACTCTTCTTAATGGGACAAAGGGTAAGAAACTGGAGTTCAGGGTCTACCAAGAAGAGGCATTAGTAAACAACCTACAATTTCAATTGGGATCACAAAGGACTACACTCTAGAATTTACCATCCGTCACACAGAATAAAAGCCCACCTCCAATCATTTCAATTTGTGATTGAATTAAGGTAATCTGCCCAACACTAGCTGCCTTCTAGTTTGTTTTTTTTTTACATCTTTACTGGAGTATAATTGCTTTACAATGTTGTGTTAGTTTCTGCTGTACAACAAAGTGAATCAGCTATATGTATACATATATCCCCATATCTCCTCCCTGTTGAGCCTCCCTCCCACTCTCCCTATCCCACTCCTCTGGGTCCCCACAAAGCACTGAGCTGATCTCCCTGTGCTATGCGGCTGCTTCCCACTAGCTATCTATTTTACATTCGATAGTGTATATATGTCAATGCCACTCTCTCACTTCGTCCCAGCTTCCCCTTCCCTCTCTCCGTGCACTCAAGTCCATTCTCTATGTCTGCGTCTTTATTCCTGTCCTGCCCCTAGGTTCATCAGTACGGTGTTTTAGATTCCATATATATATGCGTTAGCATACGGTATTTGTTTTTCTCTTTCTGTCTTACTTCACTCTGTATGACAGACTCTAGGTCCATCCACCTTACTACAAATAACTCAATTTCGTTCCTTTTTATCTGCCTTCTAGTTTTGAAGGAAGACAACACTTCATAATTTTTCATATACCGTATCCAAGATTCAATAAAAATTTAACCGGTATCTAAGAGACAAGAATAAATGCCCCAAATCCAAGATAAAAAGCAGAAAACAGAAAGAGACCCACACAAGATCAAGATAATATTATTATCAGACTCAGACATTAAAATATGAGATGAATTAATTCAAAAAATAAGAAGATTTCAGAAGATAAATGGAGATGATAAAAAGAATCAAATGGGAACTAATATTGAAAAATAAAACTGAAATTACATCTTAATAGACAGGTTTAAGAGCAGATTAGACAAAACTAAAGAAAATATTGCTAAACTAGAATTTGTATCAGAAGAAAATATTCAAGCTGAGTCATAGGGAGAGAAATAATGGAAAATACATGTTTTTAAAAAGTGTAATACACATGGAAAACAAGGTAAAAAGGTATAGTTATATATAGTTGGAATACTACGAGAAGAAAGATAAGAGGGAAAAAGTAATACTTGAGATAATGGCTGAGAACCTTCCAAAACAGATGAAAATACATCAAGTCACAAACTGAAGAAGTATTACTTATGTTACAAATGAGACAACAACCATACCCGGCACATCAAGAACTTCCCAAGGAAAAAGGAGCAAAAGAGTAAGATAGCTAAATTCTCAACAGAAACACAGGAAGCCATAAGATAATGGAATGATATTTTCAAATTGCAAAGAAAAGCATGAAAAAATGCCAAACTAGATTTCTATATCTCATGATAATTCTTCAAAAGAGAAAAAAAATGACACGCTCTCAGACCAAAGTAGAGATCTCATCACCAGCAGACCTATACCTATACTAAAGGAAAAACTGTAAGCCTTTCTTTAGACTGAAGTAAAATGATCCCTGATGGAAGCACTGAAATGCTGGAAGAAATGAAGAATAAGAGCAAAGAAAATCTAAATGAATACTGACTATACACAAGAATATTAATCATGCTTCATGGGGCTTAACATACATATATACATATGTTTGTACGTATGTATTTAAAATGTATGACAACAAATGTACAAAACTCAGAAGGACAAAAGGTATTAAAGTGTTCTGAGATCTTTACATTTCTAAGGTAGTGACAGAAATAATTTAAAATAGAATTTAATATGCCAAAGAGATTTGCAGCGATGTCACAGAGTAACCACTGAGAGAACAGTAAAAAATTACTGTAATCGCTCCTTTACAAGAAGCCAAGAAAGGAAAAAAAACGAAGTCTAGTATAGGAGGGGCAGAGAGATGACAAACTGGGTAACAGATTTAAATCCAAACATAGTAGCTGCACTAAATATAAATACACTAAACACTATAATTTTTAAAAAAAATCATGAAACGGTATTTAAAACATAGCTTTAGGCCGCTTAAAGGGACATAACTTTAAATATAAGGAAACAAAGTCTGAAAGTAAAATAATGGAAATATATACAATGCAAAATGCATCAAAAGCTGCTGTGACTATATTACTATTGGAAAAAGCAGAGAGAAAGGCAGGAAGTATTGCTAGAGATAAAGCAGGGATTTTTTTTCATAATTATGAAAGGGTCTATTAATAGGAAGTTGAATAAAAACAAAAGTGTTTGCACCTAATAAAATAATTCCAAAATACATAGAACAAAAGTTGGGAGAAATAATATGAGGAAAAAAATCAACAATTATAGGTGAAAGTTTTAACACACCTCTCTCTGTAACTAATGTAAGTAGAGCAAAACAAACAAATGTCACAATAAGAATGTAGTAGATATGAACAACATGATTAATACACCTGACCTTTATAGAACTCTGCATTCAAAACTACATTTGTTTCATAAGCATATGGAACATTTACCAAAATTAACAAGACACTGGGCCATAAAGCAAATCTAGACAAACTTAAAAACGCTGGTGTCACACAGAATGCATCCTCCAGCGAGAGCAGAATAAAACTAAAATTGATACCCAAAGACAACTGGAAAATCCACAAATACGAGAAATAATCAATATACTTGTAAAAATACACAGATCAGGGAATTCCCTGGTGGTCCAGTGGTTAGGACTCGCTGCTTTCACTGCCAAGGGCCCGGGTTCAATTCCTGGTCGGGGAGCTAAGATCCTGCAAGCTGCGTGGCATGGCCAAAAATAAATAAATAAATAAGTAAAATAAAAAATAGATCAAACAAGAGATCACAATGAAATAAAAACTATTTTGAACCGAATGGTATGAAACTACAATATATCAAAACTTGTGTGATGCAGCTACAGTTGCTTAGAGGGAAAATTATTGTCCTAAGAACATATACTAGGAAAGATAAAAGGTTGAAAATCAGGTCTCTAAGTATTCATCTACAAAATTTAGAAAACAGAAGAGCAAATTAAAGTCAAATAAGTTAAAAGAAGAAAATAATACAGAGAAGAAACAAAGCAATAGAGAACAAAATGTACAACACAGTATAAAAAGACAAAAGTAAATGTTTAGAACTATTTCCTAAATAAACTAAGTATCAATAATAGACAGAAGACACAAATTACCAATAACAGAAACAATTGGGGGTTTATGATTTCAAATCCTATAGACCTTAGAAAGATAAAAAGAAGGTGTTAGGAACATTATCGCAATAACTTTGAAAGGTTAGACGAAGTGCACAATTTCCTTGAAAAACTCTAATCACTAAATCTGACCAAGAAGAGATAGAAAATATGAATAGTCCTATATCTGAAAAAAAAATTGACTTCAATTAGAAACCTTCCTGCAAGAGAACACTACACCCAGTAGGTTTCACTGCTGAATTTTCCAACCATTTACAGTAGAAATAACACAAATCTTACTTTGCCTCTTCTGGGTGTTCCTTTATCCCAATCACTTTCTCTGTCAGTCCTCCTTTGCCTATCCTATTGGAAGAAGCAACCCCCAGCCGCACCAGCACTCTCTGACCTCCTCCTTTGTATATTCTTCCTGTACCAATTCTCATCTGCAAATAAACTGTGCGTTTTACCTATTTATCTGCCTCTTCCCTCTACAGTGTAAGCTTTGTGGGCAGAGATTTGTAATTTGTTCACTGTTATATCACAACATCTATAATAGTGTCTGGCAGGTGGCAAGCCCTTAATAAATATTTGTTAAATGAATAAATTAATGACTTGAGTGATTTCAAGTTTCAAGATGATTTTCATAGAAGAAGCCATTGTAATACTTCAACCAGTTTTTTTGGTTTTATTTTTATATTCTTTTTTTTAAAGAAACATCTTTATTGGAGTAGAATTGCTTTACATTGTTGTGCTAGTTTCTGTTGTATAACAAAGTGAATCAGCTATACATATACATATATCCCCATATCCCCTCCCTCTTGCATCTCCTTCCCACCTTGCCTATCCCACCCCTCTAGGTGGTCACAAAGCATGGAGCTGATCTCCCTGTGCTATGTGGCTGCCTCCCACTAGCTATCTATTTTACATTTGGTAGTGTGTATATGTCCATGCCACTCTCTCACTTTGTCCCAGCTTACCCTTCCCCCTCTCCGTGCGCTCAACTCCATTCTCTACATCTGCGTCTTTATTCCTGTCCTGCCCCTAGGTTCTTCAGAACCATTTTTTTTTTTTAGATTCCATATATATGTGTTAGCATACGGTATTTGTTTTTCTCTTTCTGACTTACTTCACTCTCTAAGACAGACTCTAGGTCCATCCACCTCGCTACAAAGAACTCAATTTTGTTTCTTTTAATGGCTGAGTAATATTCCATTGTATATATGTGCCACATCTTCTTTATCCATTCACCTGTCGATGGACACTTAGGTTGCTTCCGTGTCCTGGCTACTGTAAATAGTGCTGCAATATATATTCTTGTTTGGTACTTTTCTCACTGGAGTCCACATTTAGACCCTCAGGGGCCCACCAATGCCACATTTCACAGTCTGGCTGGAATGTTCCACGATACGCAGAGTGAGAAGAATAAAAGAGCGTAATTCTGCTATGAGAGTGGAGCATTTTAATGTTGGCTTCAGTATTTTTTAGTACATTCATAAAATGTTTAACAAAAGTGTGATAAAAAAGAAGAGAGGTTTTATTAAAAGAAAAATAAAAAGTTCTGTGTTGTTTCAAGGGATCATCTTTTGGTTTGATACTCAAAATGAACTGAAGTGAGAGAACAAAAATATGCTTGAAAATAACTGATTCGGTGTGTTATTTATAATCTATAATGGAACATGTTCCCAAGAAAGTAGGTTATTTCTTTATGCACGTATAAACTTGAAATTAATACAATAAAAAGTTGAACATCTTTGGTTAAGGAGGACAGTAAGGTCAGATGTCAGACTCATAATAAAAACACTGCTATAGCCAGACCAGAAAGTTACTCTTTGATCTTTTTAGGGTTTTTCAGTACGTTTTTCTGATGATTTTTTCCCTTCCTTTTCACCGATTTTATAGCCTTGCTCTTAAAAGACTCATTTTCTTTCAAGAATAATCACTCCAGCAAAAAAGAAAATCTCTGCATTTTGACAATAGTTGGGTTTGTTAAGGTTTCAGCTTTAAAAAGAAGATAAATAAGAAAGTGCTTTGGAGAAAAATGACTAATCCTGAGCTCTTTAACTATTTCTAGAGCATCTATGAGTAATTTTGGCATGCCACCTTGAAAAGTTTTATGTCTTGAATTAATATTCACTTAAGAATAACTATAACTTTTGAAAAAAAATTATGTAAAGTTGGTCTGTTTCTAGCAGCTAACATCCTTTAACCTCCCTCGACGTGGAAAAGAAGACATTAAGTTATTGTCAAACAAGGAAAAGATGTTATCGAGGCTTCCCACATCCTTAAGAAATTTTCTTTGAGGTATTTTGGGAGATGATAACAGTACATGTAAGGCTCATGAAGAAAAATATCTGAGGGTATAAAATGACATAGGTAAACTTTGGGTCAAAAAAAATAATAAAAAGAATAAATTTCCCAGATGTACCTCTCCTATCCCTCAGATTTCTCCCTACCCCCTCCACCATCCCAACTGCAAGGCAACATGACATCCTGAATAAACATGGATTCTGAAGTCACTCAAACACAGATTCAGATAGCTCTGCCACTTACTAGCTGTGTGACCTTGGACAAGCTACTAACCTCCCTGGGCCTCAATTTACTCATCAGTAAAATGGAGCTGTTGATACTTCAGGGAGGGCTGTTATGAGGATTAAATACAGTAATGGATGACCACGACTGGCATAGAGTAGGCACTTTGGGAAACAGAAAAATCTCTTCATTTGATCAATATTTCTTCACTTCTGTACTATGTAGAACTGTGGCAATGACCTTTTCACTCCAATACATATTTAAACACCATTTTTCTTTAATCTCAGCCTTTTTGCCTTGGGCTACCAGCTGTATTATCTTAGATAAGAGGTACATACATCTGGAGCTCTCATATCTTCTCTCTCTCTCTCTAGGAATTTTAATCATTAGAAATAATAGCTACAAACTATATACTGCTTACTATGTGCTAGCATCGTCCTAAGTAATAATTCACTTACTTTCCACATCAACCCTATAAGACATGTGCCCTTTTCGTTTGCCTTTACAGATGGAGAGAATGAGGAAGAGTGGGGTGAGGTCTTGCCCAAGGTTACACACAAGCAGGTGTCAGGAGAGATGAGCGTCCAACCCAGAGCTTCTACCTGAAATCATTATGGTAGATTGCTCATCAGTTTAATTTGACTCCAGAATTTAATCTAAAATTTAATCAAGACACACATCCTTTGAATCTAGGATTGAAAAATGACAAAACAAAAGAAGGAAGCTAGACAATTCTCAGCAAGAGACAACCCTGAAATGTGTCCCCAGAAGGTGGCACTATTACACGGTGGCCCTTTGCGGGGTGGGAGAAGGGGGACAGGTAGACTGCTCTTGGCTTGGCTTTCCTTGAGCAGGAAAAGGCTGGATGGGACCAGAAAGGAAAGTTGATACAAGAAATAGATTGCTGGAAATAATGTCTCCTGTGTAACTACCAGCATCTACTGCCTTCTTATCAAAATGAATCAAAATAACTATGTCTCTCGAAAGCCAAATGATACATAACTTTTAAGGAATACCTACTCGGAGGCAACCACTGTGCTGAGTCAGTTCTTCAGATAATCACATCTAATCATTACAGCAACGCTTTTTAGGCAAATACTGTTACTTTGCTCATTTTATAGACATGGAAACTGATGTTGAAAAAGACTGATGCGGCTTCCCTGGTGGCGCAGTGGTTGCGAGTCCGCCTGCCGATGCAGGGGACACGGGTTCGTGCCCCGGTCCGGGAAGATCCCACATGCCGCGGAGCGGCTAGGCCCGTGAGCCATGGCCGCTGGGCCTGCGCGTCCGGAGCCTGTGCTCCACAACGGGAAAGGCCACAGCAGTGAGAGGCCCGCGTACGGCAAAAAAAAAAAAAAGAAAGAAAGAAAAAGCCTGATGAATTTGTTTACAATCGTGCAGTTGATAAGCAGTGGAGCTGGGGGAGGAGCCTGCTCTGGGTGCCGTATCTCACTGACTGAACGAAAGCAGAAAATTTTGCAGCGCAGAATGTTAGAGTAGAATTTCCTGGTTTAAGATTCCGTGGTTCAACCCACTCTGTATGGCTGAAAAACCTGAGGCCAAGACCAGTGAAATGACTTGCCCAAGGTCCTCAGATCATCAACGGCTGTGCCAGGCTTACAGCCTGCTTTCCTATGAGCTGCTCCTGTATTTTTCTTGCCAGACTACGCTGCTTCTTACTTGAGGGGAAAGAGTGATTACAGAATCCACGGACACAGACTTTGAAAATTCCCATAATGTTTGTTTTCTGAGTTAGTTTGAAGGGAGCAGGAGAGGGAGGGTGTTGGAGTCAGTAAGGGTTAGAGAAGCTGTGGAGGGGGGTCAGAGAGAGTCCACTGCGCGGAGAAAGGTCCTAAAAAGTGTCCTCAGCCAGCCCCTCGGGAACCCTGGGGTGCTCTGGTCAAAAGAACTCAACTCAAAATAAGCTGGGAAAAGTACCCCTATAGGAAAAACAACATTTTGTGTGAAAGTATGATTTCAAGAAGTCGACTGAGTCCAAGTTGAGATTGTGATTCATTTTACAAACGAAGTCACAGCCCCCACATCGTGTATGCATCCAATTTCGGCCTTTGGCCATGTATTCTTCATCACTCTTGTGGGACACATGTTTATTAAATTACGGCCCATGCCCTATTCTGTGGTGTGGACTGTTTATCTTGTAGATCTGAAATAACATAATTATTTAAAGCAAGTTTGAATGGCATATGATTAAATTCTGTTTTTCCTTTTCTACCAACAGAAAGCGTTCTCATTTTCAAAATTTAAAATATTTATCTCTTTAAATTTTGATACAATATCTTTGATACACACACGATAACATTAAAAGTTGTGTGTGTAATTATACTGTCAAACAGCTCCGTCTTCCCTCTTAATCTTCCTCGGCATCAAAGGAGCAGTGCTGCCAGACTATAATAAATCATCCCTGCAGGCCTCAAATACTGTGCCAAACAAGAGAAATTTGGGGAGGATACATACATTTTAAGTGAATACACATAGGCATTTTGTATTTGTACATGTGACTGCATACTGTTGGCACTTGGACTTGATCGCCCGACTTTTGAATTAACGAATAGGTAGTTAAGGGTAGCAGACCTATTCCACACGAGGCTCAGTCGAGATGGTACTAAATATCTATTGGTTGATTTGACTGTTTTACGCGGGGTAAAGTCAGTGTAAAATTGTGTAAACATAACACAATAGTACCAATTATCAAGTGTCCATTACGTGCTAGGCATGTTATCTTTAAAGCTAGGCATGTTATCTTTAAAGCTCACAGCCTGTCTGCAAAGTGAATTGTATCAACCTTCTCTATTAGATGAAAAAACTCTGGGGCTCAGAGAGATTAAACAGCTGGAGGTGAAACACTAAGTGGCAGAAATTGGGAGCTAATTAACATGGGTTGGAAAACATTTTGGGAAAAGTGGACTTAAATGATTTGTAGGATGCCAACCCTGAAATTCTTGACTTTAAAGAGCACGGACCATGTTTTGCTCAAAGGTACAACCTCTTTCCTTCATTCCATGCTACATTCTGGCATTTCTTACAGAAAGGAAACCAGCATTGATTGAGCACTTACCTTCTACCAGTTTCCATGCTGGCCCTTTGCCCATGCTGCTTTATTTACATTTTAAAAACACTTTGGAAGTCCTTTGGCTCTGCTCAGCTGCCTCCTACCAGGGCCAAAAGTCAAGACCGTTTCGCACATAGTCAGAAGATGTGAGTTCTAGCTGTGTGAACAGGGTAGGTCACAAATCCTCTCTGCACCCTCAGTTTCATCCACTGTAAAATGGGATAATCATATAGTTCCTGCCTAGCTCGCATTTCAGTGAGAGGCGACGTGTCAGAACAGAAAATAGCAGAAGAGAGTAAAATTATATGTATGAACAAGGGTGGTAGCCTATATGACAGTCACATTGTGTAGCTGTAAAACAGGAAATGTATGTGGTCATTACAAGGAGAGAGGGAAAGAAAATGGGAGAGAAAGAAGGAAGGAGGGGAAATAATTTGAACAGGGCCAATAATTCCTCCTGTTATTCTACTCAATGAGAATAAACCCCCAGTGAAGAGGCGATGGACAGCCTCAGTCCCTCCCAATTCTCTGGTGCCCCTCCAAGTGTGAGCATCTCCCTATGCTGGGTTTAGCTCCTAGGGATGAGATGCATAATTTTCTAATAAGATGGCCTAGTTTAGCTCCTAGGGATGAGATGCATAATTTTCTAATAAGATGGCCTATAAATGCAAGCCATCTGGCTTTCCAACAAAGAAACAGCCACTCGTTTTAATGCAGAACGAAAAACTGGCTGTGAAAGAAGACGTATTCCTCAAGGCATTTTCAAGAATAATCTAGATTGTAGTTCTCAAACCATCTGCGGCGAAGCACTCATATTTTACTCAACACTTTTTAAACTAATACTTTAGTACAATACAATACAAATTATTTACTAGAAAACAACCACTTGCTTGAGTGTCCGCCGTGCCATCTGGCTTACTCACAATTTTAATACTTATCTCATTTCTGACCAAGAAACGGACAAGTCGATGACCTGTACTGGCTCACGAACAATCCTGTGAGTAGCATCCATCCAGATTACAAACACTGACACCAATGCCAATTCTACACCCTCTTTAAATTCCAACCCTCTTTAAATAGGACTCCAGTTCTACTCAAGGGAGGACTTTTTATTGTCCTTTGATAATAATCTTTCTTTTTTTCTCTCCTTGCTGCCCCGAAGGCCCAATGCCCTTAGGCTCTTGTTTTCCCAAGTCAGCCCCTCCTCCAACTTCATCCTCACTACTGAGCCTTATGCTTTGGTAACCTCTGACCCCAAAAGATCCACGTTTCTGATCTTTCCTTTTCCTCCTCCCTCCCATCAAAATAGACCAACCCTGTGGCCCATCCCCTTAGAGTTTTGTCTACAGTAATTGATAGGCTAGTTACATTGAGAGCAGTGAGTTTATGCTGAAATGTATGAATTCATGGCTCATTCCATTCAATGGAATTCCGTATATAAACATCTGTTTATTTGAGCCTATTGTATTTAAGGTATGCTGCTTGGAAGGATGTCATGAAAGATATGACATCTGCTCTCAAATAGTTTATCATCATGCCATCTAGATAATATTCCAAATCGACTGTCAAGTTCTTCAACATTCTCACACTCCACTCTCCTTATCAGATCTCATTTCCCACTGCTCCCAGCCTGGCTGGCCTCGCTGGTCCCTGAGCACACCATAATTTTTCAGATTTCTGTGTTCTTACTCATATTCAGTCATACTCCAGATGTCTTCTTCTCTCCTACTCATCTTTCCAGGCCCCGCCCAAGCTTCAGCTTCATCACGTGCCTTCTAGACAGAGGAGCTCAACAGGGCCACACGGATCTGCCCGTCTCTGGAATCCCACTGAATTTATAGGCATAATATTCAGTGCAGCACCATGTCATGTGGTTCCTGAGTTATGAGAACAGCATTTGTCTTTCTCCATGATTAAACGGTAGACCCTTCCTCAGCAGCATTGTCATTGTTTGGTAAGATGACAATTGATGTGCATCCAACATCTTTATTCACTGCCCACCAGGAGCAAGGCCAAGTCCTTAACTCTCTAGGAAATACAAAAACAAAGACCCTTAAGGAACTTACAGTCCAGAGATTGACTTTCCACTCATGTATTTTGTGAAACGCTTGTCCAGTCTTGTGCTCCATGAAAAATGTGTCAATGGTCAAATTTCAATACTTCTGCATATTCTGTTCCCTTCTTTGAGAGTCACGTGGAAATTAGCATATTAAAGATTTTAGGAAGTCTTACAGGTAGACAATTTGTTTAACTATATTTAAACCAGAAGTTCCCCAAATAATTTGACCATGAAACCCTTTGTCTAAAAAAATCCTTTGTAAATATCTAATGGATAGTAACATTTTGATGCTAGTATAGAAGAAAACTAGTATTTTTCAAAATGCATTTGGGCAAACGCTGATTGGGTTAAAATTCTAAGGCTAAAATGCTAGGACTCTGTATATTAAAGAGTTACTATTGATTTTAAGTGTCATACTGGCATGTAGTATTGTTTTTTTTAAAAAAAAAGTCCTGTGGTTTAGAGATGCATACTGAGGTATTTATGGGTGAAATGATATGAAGTCTGAGATTATCTTTAAAATATTCCAGGAAAAAAAAGGGAGGTTAAGATAGATAAAACATTGGCAGAATAGTGACAACTAGCGTACTCTGGTTTACTACATAGTCTACCTATTCTGTGTATGTTTGAAAAGTTCTATTACAAAATTTTATTTTTAAATTCTATAATGCTTGAAATTCATAAGGTCAGCCAAACTTCATTAATCTGGAATTCACCAATTTAAATTCTGCAGTCCTTAGGACAATATATTAATTTGGTTAAACTGAAATTTGTCTTTGCTTGTAAAACATATTCAGAGTTAATGTAAACATAAACTCCCGCCAAATATACCAGAGGATAGTTTACAAACCCTCAGGGAGCTCTGAAGTGACTGTGGACGGGGCAGGTGATCCGGTGGGCTCGTATACCCTCTCCTGCAGCTGTAGCTACAATCTGAGAAACTATAATTTAAACTGGTTATTAAAGTGGAGATCTACATGAGACTTTATTTTTTAAAAGGATCCCAGAGTCTGAAAACATACAAGTGTGAAAACCACTGCTGTATGCCATGCCACTAAATGCAAATGGAAGTGGTCCTACTAGTTCTAATTTGGTGAAGCCCTTCATTGTTGTGATTTACCTTAATTCGGAAAATTGATAAGTTTAATTTCCAGGCCCCCTTTCCTGAGCCTTCCCACAGAGGCCAGGGAGGGCTGCATTCTACTGCTTTGCTGGCTTTATGGTGAGTGGGTTGGTAGCTTGCTGGCATGCGGCCTTCCCTGTGGTCTGGTGTACATCACACCATCCTTCTTCCCTCAACCTGCAGCGAGCCAGAAACTCGCATGTTCCCAGACGTGATTCTCCCACCGCCCCCGAATTAGCCCCTGGGGCAGCTCCACAAGATCCAGGTCTCGGTTTCATGGAGACTCTGTTCAGGTAGCATGAGAGGATGAACTTGTCCCTTTCCCCAAAGGATATTCTAGGGATTCATTTTTACCTTGGTCCCTACTGGCGGTATCTTGAACAGCAAAGAATCCCATCTAGAGAGAGGACCTGACAGGATCACCGAAGAAATCAGAAAACATCTCTAAGTGTTCTTTATCAATGACAAAATAGAGCCCAGGAGAGAGCTCTATCTACAGGACACAGAGGTCTAGTTCCTTATTACAGGATGTAGTGTAGGCCTTCAGAGCACCGGCCATGCAGTCAGGTGCATCTCAGCTGTGCCGCTCCTTGACCTTGGACAAATTATTTAGTATCTCAGTTACTCAGCCTCCGTCTCCTCCTCTCTCAGAAGGTCAGGAATGGTTGATCCCATAGCGTTGTCCTAAATGCTTTGAAATGTGCTGTTTCCCCAGGATCATTGCAAAATGAGAGAAGGTGAGCTAAGTACTTCGTACGAAGCCAGTTATGGTACAAGCGGGAAACCTGGCACACTCTTCCACCTGCCCTTCTTCAGGTGGTTATGATCATTAAGGCCACGGAGCCCTGCTCCCTGACAGCTCTCCTAGGAAGCCATCTAGACAAGCACTTTTCCCTTTGTCATCAAGATTAACTTTCTGGAAGATCTTACTTTAATAACCTTGGCTCAGACATGGAAACAATCTAAATGTCCATCGACAGATAGATGGATAAAGAAGGTGTGGTACATATGGAATACTGCTCAGCCATAAAAAGAGAACGAAATAATGCCATTCACAGCAACATGGATGCAACTAGAGATTATCATACTAAGTGAAGTAAGTCAGAAAGAGAAAGCCAAATACCTTATGACATCACTTATATGTGGAATCTAAAATTTGACACAAATGAACCTACCTACGAAACAGAAACAGACTCATAGACAGAGAGAACAGAGTGGTGGTTGCCAAGGGGAAGGGGTTGGGGGAGGGCTGGAGTGGGAGGTTGGGGTTAGCGGATGTAAGCTTTTATATATAGAGTGGATAAACAACAAGGTCCTACTGTATAGCACAGAGAACTGTATTCAATGTCCCGGGATAAGTCATAATGGAAAATATGAAAAAAAGAATGTATATACACGTATAACTGAATCACTCTGCTGTGTAGCAGTCATTAACACAACATTGTAAATCAACGATACTGCAATAAACAAACAAACTTTGGCTCCAGGCACACCGAGAAACTAGGAAAGCAAGTTCTGCTCAAGGTGGTGCCCACTGTGAAGGGCCTGTCAGTCTCACTGTGCCCTCTCTGATGTGACACTGCCCCTTCCCAGTCAGTGAGGGTCAGGAGAACCTACTGGTACCAGACAGGGGATGTGCATTTATTTAGCAAGTAGCTTCTGTATTGATTCCAGGCTTAGAATAAAAAATAAGATCAATCCAATGCAATGGTTTGGGCACACTTAGTCTAATGAGTCTGATACCACTTTCTGAAAGCCACGGCCACCAGGGCAGATTTCCAAACACCATAGATGGGGTGCCATTCGCTACCAGAAAACGGACAGAAGCTTGCCAGGAACAAGACCTGATCTGCAGAACTGGTACTGATTTCAGTTCTTGACTCTTCTACTCCGGATATTTCTTCCTCTACCCCCTCCCCTTCATTTCTCATGCTTTTTCGGACAGGCAAAAGACTCTGTCCCAGCCACAGTGAAGTCTCCTCTGTTGATAAGCGAATTTACTAAACGGGTTCTCTCTTCTGCAAAAGAACATAAATCTCTACAAAGAGGCTTCAGTTTGGTTTTGGCACACGTGAACAACGAGGCAGCCTCAGGAGGCCACCTTTAAATACTTCAGAATGAAGCTTCTTAACAAAGACTCCCAAAGTATAGGCAAGCAAATCAAAGAAAAATGTCAAACTCTGAATGCCCTCCCAGCCCAGCGAAACGTCAAAGGAGCGGCTGGGAAAGGAAGAATGAAATGGGTCTCCAAATAATGTATAGCCAGGCTGAGCGGAGAAAGAAAAGAAGATAGTATCTGATTTATAAATATTTATAAAACAATCATTAGGCTTAGCTAGCACATGCAGTTCTTCTCTGAGTTCACTGCTGGGAAACAATAATAAAAAGCATGGAATTATTCAAATAGAAGTGAGAGGAGATTTAATTCTGTATTTTTAGAAATCTACCAGGGGCTCTTCCATGACCTAGCGAGGAAGGGGATAGTAAAGTGAGCCTGCACTTGGGCTGGGGGCAGGAAACCAGTTCAGCCACAGGTCTCAGAACCACAGAATTGCCTCCTGGCCCATCCGGTCAGACCCCACCATCTGCATCTCCTGCAAATTGGTCCCTTCCTCCCACTTTTGTTCTGAGCTGTTGCGGCCACTCCCATGGCCCTCCCAGTTTGGAGCACGTGGTGACTGCACTGATTGGGGACCAAAACAGTTCCCTTACGAGGCCAAGCTTGGGTCTTCTTTTTCAGACTAAGACAATTCAGTAAAGTGCTTGTGAAAAGGGCTTCTATTAGTAAAAACTCATCTCACTCCCATGTGCTCTGGGCCAGGCTTACACAAAATCGGGGAGGCGACGGGTGACATCAGAGCTTCCCAGCCCCTGGGACGTGGCACACCACTGCATGCCCCAAGCAAGATACAAGTCAGCCAGGAGATAGGAGAGGTTCTAAATCTTCACTGCACTACAAATGCTCAACCTTTTTAAAAAGTGACTGCTCAAAAAAATTACAAAGATTAAGATTATCTTCAAGCACTATTTGAATGACTCCCTCTATAAACTTCCTGAATTCAGAATTATTATTGTGACACTGAAGACCCTCAGCTTCTCCCCTGGACAACTGCCACCACCTGTGTGGGCAAAGATTTCTGGCAACGATGACAAATAAGTTCAAGTTTCTCATGACACTTTTTGACATTGCTTTATTTGAAAGTTCTATAGAGTTTTTAAAATTGTTTTTCCTGTTTGTATTTTTTTCTTGTAGTAACTATAGGATATAAAAACTCGCCCCAATAAGCCCCATATAGACACCCTCAAAACTGCCCTCCTCAGTTTAGTTTATCCCAGTGTGCAATATGAGTAACACCACTTTCTAGGTGCACCTTGACATGAAATATAATATTTAACACTTAATTCCATCTTTGCCTCCAGACCTAAGTGCTCTGCATACTTATTTATTTATTTATTTTTTGCGGTACGTGGGCCTCTCACTGTTGTGGCTTCTCCCGTTGTGGAGCACAGGCTCCGGACGCGCAGGCTCAGCGGCCATGGCTCACGGGCCCAGCCGCTCCGCGGCATGTGGGATCTTCCCGGACCGGGGCACGAACCCACGTCCCCTGCATCGGCAGGCGGACTCTCAACCACTGCGCCACCAGGGAAGCCCCTCTGCATGCTTTTAATTCTTTTAATACCCACAGCAAACCTATGAAGCAAGGACTATTATCATACCCATTTTACATATGGGAGCACTGAAGCAGAGAGGGGTTAAATAACTTGCCCAGGTCACAAAGCCAGGAAGTAGTGGAGCTAGGATCTTAACTCAGAGAGTATGCTCTTAACACCAGGCATCCTGCCTCTCAAAAAAATAGAAGCACTAGGCTGTCAGCGTGTATTCTCAACTTTAGTTATATCATCCCCATTGAGGTGAAAACTGGTTGTGAGGAGTCTCAAAACATTTTACTCTTTTTATGTATAAAGCACAGATCACATTAGTACCTAAACAGATACAGTCTATCACGAGAAAGGACAATTAAGAAAAAATTGCCCTTAGGGGAGCAATTATGAAAAAAGACGGAAACTCATCGGTCAATGAGGTGTGTTAGGAGAACACTATGAAAGCCCTTCCCTAGGGGCGTTCCCCCTCCTCAAACACGCAGACACGCGTACATCCAACCACCATGCTCAGATGTACTAATATTATTTCTTGATCAGCCTGTCTTGGTGCCTGAACTTTCCTACATTAGAGAGAATCATTCCTTTGATCATGGTAACACTGTCCACAGATGACTTTTTCAAAGTGCAAATATTGGTACGATAAGTAGTATATTAATCTCTTCAGATCAATTAGTGACAGTGAGAATAGCAAGATGCTGAGGAAACAAGAACAGAACAAGTCAGATTTCAGGAATGGGGGAAAGAGGTAGGTCAGGTTGGGAGCCTGGGTTCTGTGGGATCAAGGGAGATGCAACAAGGGAAGTACTAGGGGAAGCCTTGATAGAGTGAGCGTTTATGAGAGCATCAGGTACCTAAGAGCCCGAAAAAAACTGGGACTAAGAAGGGGAAAGACTAGTTAGCATCACCTCATTTATGACATTTGGCATCAGACAGAATTAAGTCCACAGCTTGGCTGTGCATCTTTTGTCAAGTGACTTTCCCTCTCTGAGCCTGTTCCACCCTTATCTTTTCTATGGCATTTTTATAATAATCATATGATTACCTTGCACTTTTATCCACAGCTAGCCATGTGCTTTAGAACAACTACACTCTTTCCGCTCTAGATTCAGCGAGAAGTCAAAGAAAGGGAAGGTGCAACTTCTCACTTCCCTTCATAGTAGACAATTTCAGTGGTGGCTTCAGTGGCTCATTAATTGCATTACGAAACAGACACATCGAGGCAGCAATTGGCTCAGGAGGGTCAATTTTCTGCTTCATTGTTGCAAATATTTCCAAAGGGAAATTAAAGGTATATGTTTTTAGGATCAGTCAAGTGATTGCCAAGACAGAGTAAATAAAGGACTTTTTCATAGAAAAGAATCAGTGACAACAGAACTGATCATTCATCCTTTCATCTCCAAATTCACTAGTGATTTGAACCAGCCAAACTCAGGCTTCCCTAATTTTGACCTGTGTCTTCAGTTCCACAGTCTGGGAAAGGGGATGGTGAATGTGATCTCCTTAGCAAGAAGACAGAAATTAGGAAAAAGGAGAATACATAAAAGAAGTGGAAATTTAGATGCCATACAGTTTTATTTGGGCCAAATTACTGCAGTACTAGTTCGGCATGACCATCTTCCTCAAATCTACTATGGATTCTGACACCTCTATGCACAACCAAGGCCTGCCCCTAACAGACTAAGGTCTGGAGTCAGGAAGGTCTCATTCTCCACCAGAATGCAAACAGCCTTCCCTCACTATGGAAAGGGCCTGGAAAGAACCCCTCTCTCTCCCAAATCCCCAGAAGGAAGTATGTCATCCAAGGTGACCACATGAGCACAAAACTTCATTCAGCCCTGTATCTCTCATCTTCACATCCCAAGCTCTCCCACCATGACCTGTCTTCATGCCTGCGCTTGCTAGGATCAGAGTCTACTCTTGCCAACTTCTTATATGCCTCCTTATTCCTTATTATGACCCTATTTCCAAATTCCCTTAACCTGACTCAGAGAGACCCTTCTTCCACGGCTCTGGCATCCACCTGTCCCTCATCAGGTCTGCTTCTACCATGTGAGAAGCCAAGAGGAAGAGGACACTTTAAGACCCTTCGATCACTCATGTTTTGGGGAGGAGCATGGCTAGGGAAGGGCCAGAGTGATACTCTCTAAAATTATGCTGTCCAATACAATAGCCACCAGACCCACGTGGCTATTTAAATTAATTAAAATTAAATGAGAGGGAATTCCCTGGTGGCCCAGTGGTTAGCACTCGGCGCTTTCACTGCCGAGGGCCTGGGTTCAACCCCTGGTTGGGGAACTAAGATCCCGCAAGCTGCGAGGCACAACGAAATAAATAAAAATAAAAATTTAATTTAATCTAATACGATTTAAAAATCAGCTCTTCAGCCATGCTGAGCATAGTTCAAATGTCCAGTAGCCACATGTAGCTAACGGCTACTGGACAGCTATAGGCCATTTCCATCATCACGCAAAGTCCCGTTAGACAGCGCTCGCTAAAGCAAAAGGCTCAGGGGCGGGGCTTCCCTGGTGGCACAGTGGATAAGACTCTGCGTTCCCAATGCAGGGGACCTGGGTTCGGTCCCTGGTCAGGGAACTAGATCCCGCATGCTACAACTAAGACCCGGGGCGGCCAAATAAATATTTTTTAAAAAAATAATAAAGTAAAGCAAAAGCCTCAGAACAGGGGTTCCTCTTGACGATGCCTAAGGGGTGGTATTACTCCTGAGAACCACTGTTGGCTGGAAACCTGGATACTCCCCCCCCAATCAGATCCTTCTGAAAATGACCTCCAAGCAGCTCTGGGCCCGGGACTTGCCACATGGGGCACTGATCCTTCTTTTCGGAAATTTCCCAATTTAAACCAAGTACTTCTCTGAGTGAGAGGGAAGGAAGAGATGATATTTCAGGGTAGATAGCCCTTTTTAAAATTGGACAATTTTTATTCTGATAAAATATACAAAACATAAAATTTACCATTTGAACCATTTTCAAGTGTATGATTCAGTGGCATTAAATTCATCCACAGTGTTGTGCAGCCATCACCACTATTTATTTCCAGAACATTTTCATCACTCCAAACAGAAACTCTATACCCATAAGCAATAACTTCCCCTTCTCCCCTCCCCCAGCCCCTGGTTATCTTTAAACTATTTTCTGTTTTTATGAATATGCCTATTCCAGATATTTCACAAGTGGACTCACACAATATTTGTCCTTTTATATCTGGCTTATTTCACTTAGCATAATGTTTTCGAGGTTCATCCATGTCATAGCATGTATCAGAACGTCATTCCTTTTTCTGTCTGAGTAATATTCCATTGTACATATATACCACGGTTGTTTAAAGGAAAAGGTTTAAAAATAACCCAAGAACTGAGACACATTGTTTTGCCTGATTGAACTCTGTGCCATTCCACTTACCCTTCACTGTCAAAAATTGGAATTATTTTCCTTCTTCCCTGCCTCACATCAGGAGTTAAAGATCTCTCTGGGGCTGCTATCTTTTGATGAGTAAAGTAACTGCACAGGGCCTGGCATATAGTAAGTATGCTATATAGCTGTTTGCTATTATTATTATTATTAGTCTGTTGGATCAGCAGTACAGTGTAGACATCCCGAGGCTGGATTTCTGAAAATGCATCTGGCATCGTTCCTTAGGCTGCCACGTGGGCAAGATGCTGCAGTTAGTTGGACTGGACGCTAGGGGGACAGCTGAGTTGACCGGCCTGATTGTGTTGCTGTGTTCTCAGCTTGTTAGAAAGCCCATCGTGTTTTGAGGACTAATCTTCTTGTTTGTCACTTCGGTCATTTGTTCTAGCTCTGCCCCTAGAGTGACACATAGCCTTTTCTCTCTCCAGATGACATTGCTTTGGTATTTGAAGTGACTCTGGTCTTACTATACCTTCACTTTTCCAGGGAAGTAATACCTACTTTTCTCCTTTGTTCATTCTACCTAGTAGTCTCCAGATCTTTCCTTAGCCGAGATTCCGTCTCTGGGTATATTTCCGTCTTTGGGGCACTCATAAAATGCATGACCCAGGGCTGTATACAATACTCCAGATGCTGCTTGAACATGGAACATTGCTTAAAGATTGTTGATTACAAACAGATAAGTAGATACATACATACATACATATGCTTATCTATGTATCTCTGTGTATATATGGACTTAGCAGGTAGACACACATGTATACACACACACACACATGAACATACAGACACTTTTTATTATGATGGCACTGATGTTTTGATGTACATGCTCTTCAGTCTTTTACAGCTCTAGAGAACACAGTGTTCTATTAGATCAGCCCCCAAAAAGGTCACAGTGGTGACATGATTTTCTTGCCTGCTTGGCTGTAGGGCTGGAGGTGGACACCCACGGTGGTGATGACCTATTGCCTTTGGAGGCCCTCCAAGAACAACTAAGTCCGTTAGCCAGGGAAAGGGACATAAAGAGCCTGACTTTGAAAGATTTCTCTCTTTTAAACATTTAAGTGACACTGACTGCTCTGTGTGATACTCCATAAAGGTGTTAAGAATTTTGTTTTCTCTTAGACAGACTTCCAATAATTTTTTAAAAGTTAGACATAAATCCATCATCTCCTGCTTTCCCCCATTTTCTTCCTTCTAATCCCTCCAAAGCACACTGTAGACTTCAATAAGTAAAAGCCTTAAAACTTGGGTAGCTCATATGCATCTGTAGACCTAACATCACAGGGCTCAGAAGAAGGCTGCAATCATTTAAGGGAGAGGAGATCATCAGCTTGATCAGAGAACCTGCTCTTTGTTTATTTTGTAAAGAAGGCATGGAGAGAAGGAAACAGTGAGCCTCAATAATAAAATAAAAATCTATTTCTTCTGAATAGATCAGCTTCGTAAATTAAAATGATTCAAGGCTCCATCTAATATCTGGGGAATAGAGACCTCTGTTTCCGAAGACAGATGTGATTATGACACATAGTCAACAATGTTTTCCCTCATTATTGTTTGGCCTGAATGTGGGGTTTTGTGGGAGGCAAAGGGAGAGAAGGGGTTGAGGACTTGGAGAATAATAGGAAGTAAATAGGGATGTATTTGTGGTTCAATGTCTCTATTACAGAGTTTTATTGTTGGCTTAGGTAAAATATCATTTGGAATTTATCATGAGAAGGTCTCCCAGGCTTTTTGGTAGACCATTCTCAAATTAAGGGATAGAATTTGAGTCCCATGAGGTTGTTTTCATTAACTTAACAGAAAACCATACTCTTAGAATGAGGAACTGAAGCCAGGATGTGGGTTTCCTAAGCTACCATTAACAGTGCTGTTTAGAAGGTGGTACATGTATTACAGTTAGTTTATAGATGGTTCTTTTACAACATTCAAAATATGACTCTGTCCTAAGACAACTTTTGGTCTCATTACCTACGTACTTCTTACAGCTCTGTGACAAAAAATACCAAATATATATAGATATGGAGTAATAAGGAAGTTCTTTGCCCATCTCTCTGAGATATTTTAAAAAAAGAAAGAAAGAATTAGGAATGAGAAATTAGTTGGGCAAAAGGAAAACTGGATTCTAGACCTGCCTTCAATATTTACTGGCATTGTGTTTCCACTTTTACGTGTGGTCAAATTTAAAATGGGTACCCCTGTATCAAATCCTACCACACCTTACTAGGATTATATTAAGAAATAAAATATAAAATACAGAAGAAAGCACTATGGAGAGTTAGAAATAAATTCACATGTGCATTTAGACTGTATTAGTTGTAATATGTTGCTGTTTTCATGCCGTAAGGTACCGTACTTAGAAATGTACTGATAGTATCTCATTTAATACTCATGACAGACTTAACGAGCTAAGTACCGTTATGATGTCTACGTCAGGAAAAAGGAATGGAGGTATCATCGGAACCAGTTGTGAAGCAAGGGAGCTAGGATTTGGATTTAGTTTGTCTGCCACCAGAACTAGCTCTCCTATGGGTTATGAGAGCCTGCCTCAGTTGGATCACAAAACATTCTTGGTTATTACGGGAAGGAACAAATCTATAATATTACAGAACGATTTCACAGCTTAACAGTCAATGGATATGCCACGAATGTTACGGTTGGCAGCCTCTGAGATGGCCCCTGCTGATTTCCATGCCCTTGAGAATTGTGCTCCCCTTAAGTGGGAAGGATTTCATGAGTCACTTCTAATGAAGAGAAGAAAAGAGAAGTGAAAAGACGTCACTCCCAATATTAGGTTACAAAAAGACTGTGGATTCCATCTGAGGCATTCCCTGGCACTCTCTCCTGGATCACTTCACTCTGGGGAAAGCCAGCTGCCATATCGCAAGGCAGCCTGGTGCAGGAGCCCACGGGGTAGGGAGGTGAAGTCTGCCAATGGCCAGGTGGACGAGCTTGGACCCACGTCCCCGGGGGCCTGCCGCCAGCCACGGGAATAACCTAGAGGCAGACCTTGCCCCAGCTGAGCCTTGAGATGACTGGAGCCACTGCCAAAATCTCGACGAGCACAATGCAGGAGACCCAGGTGTTCTGGCCCTGGATTGCTGAGCAACAGAAACTGGGAGATAACAAATGTCTGCTGTTTTCAGCCACTGAGTTTGGGGGTAATAGTTTATGCAGCAATATACAACTGGTACAAATGTTAACCAAGTGGCTGACTAGAGAACTGAAACCGTCCCAAGCCTACCTCCTTCAACTCATGCCACAAGTAGTCCCTGAGTTCTTACCTGCCAGGCCCCAATGTAGGCCCTGCCCTCAAACCGCTGATCATCTGATGGGATGTGGAGTGGGGGAGGGAGAAATATTTTTTAAACAATTAAAAACCAAAATTCTTTCTAAAATGCTGGAAGAGGAGTAGAGAAAGCACAGAATGGAGCCAGCCGGAAGGACTCCAATTCTGGTCTCCAGATATGGGATTTGGGCCAAATAACTTCTCTGAGCTTCAGTTTCTTCATCTGAACAGATGATACTACTACTTCTGAAAATTTGTATGATTAAATAAAAGAATGCGTGGAAAACACCTGGCATGATGCCTGGCATACACTAGGGGCTCAACAAATGACAATTCTATGAGTCCTACTGTTCCTCTTTTAAAAATAGGGAGTCCTCATCCATGCTGTGCAGGACTGTTCCACGTGTAAAGATACATGTGTATAAAATGCTTAGCACGGGGCACAGTCTGTTTTATATGCACCCAGAATATTAATTCCCATTAGTTTCTATAGACCCTATAAATCATGTTATGGCTATAGGGGATGAGAAAATTTTTTTTTTAAACTTTGGGGGTTCTAATTTTCGTTTAAAATCGCTCCTCCATTTTGCTTCTCCAACTGAAGATTTGGTTATCTCTTGCAAAGGGACTTACTATGAGCCAGTGGGGAAGATGGAAAACAAGGACAGGATGGGACATTTGTGTGTACAACAAAGTAGGATGAACGCTGGTGAGTGGTGAATAGAAGTTCAGGATTCTCTCTCTGCCTCTGAGTGATAGCCAATGCCCACCACCAGATGGGGGCATCAGATAGATCGAGTCTCTTAGGTGTTGTAAAGCTGAAAATGAATGGTCACCTAATACAACGATTTATAAAACTTACATTTCTATCACAACATGACAACATGAAAGATTAATGTTCCTCATGAATTTCCTAGAATTTGACCAACCCATACCATCATTATTATGACTAAAGTAATATGTAAGGCTAGAACGACAGACGGAAACACGTGTGCGCACACACACACACAGACACACACACACACACACACACACACACACACACACACACCCTCCCAAACAACAAGTGAAGGAGCAATCTAAGAGTATACTGAATTTTATTTCTAGACGAACTAAAGACGACCACTAGATGGCACTGGAATCTGAGTTCGTCTTTCTATTTCCAGAACAGTCTTTGGGAAAAACAACTGCAAGGCTATCATAAATTTTCTGAGTCAGTTACTTGCTTATCTGATGTAGTGCAAAGTATAAGACATTTTGATATTCTTTTTCAAGTTCCTGGCAATCTCCCATCGATAAATGAACACACCGCCAACTCAACCTGAAGAAACCTGAACTTGTCCAGACAGGTGAGTTCCATGATCCCTTGAAGAGCTTTCTGTAAGTAAATTTAAGTTTCTACAAATGGAATAGATTACAATTTACGAGTGGAAAAAAAAAAAAAAAAAGCATGACCTGCCTCTGGCAAAGCACTAATTCCAACTGTTCATTTCCTCTAGCAATTCAAATCTCAGTTCTGGCACATCTAGGGTAATGCCTAGAAATTCATCCAACAAGTGTGTGTTGGGACCAGCGTCCCAGGGTCCACTTTGACACGGAGGGGTAGCGGCATCCCTCGTGGAGCTTACATTCCAGTGGAAGAGTCAAACAACAGGCAAATGAATAGACACAATAATTTTACGTGATGGTTAACATGATGAAGATAAGTGAGGGCAAGTGGGAGTACATTTGATAAGGGGGTCAGACGTCTTCTCTGAAAAGGTGAAATCTGAGCTGGAACTAGAATGTCAGGACAGAGTCAACCAGAGGAAGAAGGTCAGTGTGGAGGTAGCACCAAGAGGAAAGGGGACAATAAGAAAAAGGAGTTGGGAGAGGCGGGCAGGCCAAGCCATGGAGGGACTCGTAGTGTGAATTTCATCTTGTTATGCGAGTCACTGAAAGATTTTAAGAAAGCAGACAGGGGCTTCCCTGGTGGCGCAGTGGTTGAGAGTCCGCCTGCCGATGTAGGAGACACGGGTTCGTGCCCCGGTCTGGGAAGATCCCACATGCCACGGAGCAGCTGGGCCCGTGAGCCATGGCCGCTGAGCCTGCACCGCGTACCGCAAAAAAAAAAAAAAAAAAAAAAGAAAGCAGACAGCCTACTGTACATGAAATTGGTAAACAACAAGGACCTACTGTAGAGCACAGGGAACTCTACTCAGTACTCTGTAATGACCTGTATGGGAAAAGAATGTGAAAAAGAACGTGTGTGTGTGTGTGTGTGTGTGTGTGTGTGTGTAACTGAGTCACTGCTGTACACCTGAAACTAATACAACACTGTAAATCAACTCTACTTCAATAAAAAAATAAATAAATTTAAAAAAAAGAAAGCAAACAGCAAAACTGATCTACAGTTTCAAAAGATCATTCTGGCTGCTAGTGGGCAATCAACTGCATGACATGGGGTAACCACAGCAAGTGCTCAATAAATGTATATTAAATGAATGAATGTGCCTACTGTGTGCCTAACACCAGCTAGGTGCTTATTACTCACTGAAATTCACTTTACATGTATCACACTGATAGAGTTAGGCGCAATCTTAAGACAGTGGTTCTTTTTTTTTTTTTTTTTTTGTGGTACGCGGGCCTCTCACTGCTGTGGCCTCTCCCGTTGCGGAGCACAGGCTCTGGATGCGCAGGCTCAGAGGCCATGGCTCACGGGCCCAGCCGCTCCGCGGCATGGGGGATCTTCCCGGACCAGGGCACGGACCCGTGTCCCCTGCATTGGCCGGCGGACTCTCAACCACTGCGCCACCAGGGAAGCCCAAGACAGTGGTTCTTAAGCTTTAGTATCTCTCAGAATCATCTGGACCACCTATTAAATACCAGTTGCTACACCACACCCCTAATCAGGCCTCCTCCCCGCTCCCCTCACTTTCTCCTTTGACAACTTCAGATTCAGGAGATTGGGGGGGGGGGCAAGAATCTGCATTTCTAACAAGTTCCCGGATGCTGCTGCTGATCTGAGGATCACACTTGGAGAACCACTGCTGTAAGAGTGCCAACAGCTGTTAAAACAAAAACAAAACAGGGAGAACTTAGTTCTATAACAGTTCAGCCTTCTGGATCTTAAAGAACACATTCATCTTTTTCTTGTATTACTAACATGGGAAATATTATTCATTTCCTGGCCAAAGATGAGGTCCCTGTCTTCTTTACTAATAGAGCCTCACTTTCATTCAGGAGTATTGTGTCCAGCTCCACAGTTTGAGTCGGGATTGATTTAGAACTAATAAATATGGTAGCCTCATCCCCCATGGCTAGGTATTATTCCAGCCACCCCTGAATGGCCATGGGACAAAGGTCTAACCAAGGAGAAGTAACAGAAGCACACTGAAGAGTCTGGGAAAGACTTTCCTCCCTAATGAAAAAGAGGAGAGAGCGATGCACCTTCATTGGTAGGAGGGAATACTCTCACGTAGAAATAGCCACAACTTCAGAAATGGGAATACTTGTCAGGCAGTGGTGTGCTAGTAAGTGTTCAACAATAGGCCCTCAGCAATGAAAAATACCAACTGCTGATTTTCACAGTGTAAATGCTCCCACAATGGCTGATTTCAAGCTACCAATGTGAAGTCACTGGACATAAAAATGGGAAAAGATGTTAACAGTAGGCTCTCGTGACTCCAGCAAACCATTGCCAGGGATTCTAAAAGCTAAAGGTAGGGTGCACCTCATCCTCAAATATGAGATAAGCAAAGTTAATCTTTCATGTTCTTGTGCACATCATCTCTCCTAAGAGTCATTTGCATAGCTGCATAAACAGCTGTGAAGGTTCAAGCGCAGTGTCTAACACAAAAGAAGACACTCAGATTTGTGCTTGATGGAGCCCCTTTGCCGTGACTATTTACGTTTAATTGAAATATCAACCTATGAGTAATTCTCTGTAGAGTTTTATGCATTGTTGTAGGAGGTATTTTAGAAAAAGCCGGAGTCTTTCTAAGGCTCCTCCAGAAACTACCCCTCTTGTTCAGCTACCTACATTTCTCCTTGGTGTTTAAAGAAAATAACGCTTAAAGCAAAGGAAAGCAAAGTTTATTTGGGGCGGAGTGGGGGTAGCTCTAAGGAATTAGCAGGTCCAGTTCCTCCTGTAGAGCAGAGTCATCAATTTCCTATTCTCCCCACACATCCCTGTGCTCACCTAAGCTTCTGCTCAGTCACTGTGCAAGGTTTCGACACCTTAAAAAATTGTTCCAGGGGACTTCCCTGGTGGTCCGGTGGTTAAGACTCTGAGCTTCCACTGCAGGGGGCACAGGTTTGATCCCTGGTCGGGGAACTAAGATCCCACGTGCCGTGAGGTGTGGCCAAAAAAAAAAAAAAAATTGTCCTAGCAAATCCTCTCTGATCCTACTGCATCACACTCTACCCTCTAGCCAAAATAACTTCTCTCAGGTCCTCTCTAATCTCAATGTGACATCTCAGCATGGACAGTCCCTCTGCCTGGAATGCTCACCCCTTCATTCAGGATTTCCTAAACCTCCTGGATTGCAAGAACGTCCTGGGAAAGTTACAAATACACACGCCAAGATCTCACCCCTTGATCTACTGAATCAGAATCTCCCAAGAGAAGGAGCTTGGAAATAGGAGAGTACAAATAAATGCCTAGACGATTGTTATCAAGCAGTTTTAGAAAACCCTGGCTTAGCTGTATCTTTATTGCTCAGCTCTCAGCTCTACCACTGCTTCCTCAGAGAAGGCCTCCCTTATCCCCGGATAGGGCTGGGTCTGCTTCTTAACTGTTTTAGCCTTGTAATATTTGGGTTACTTTTTTAGCCTTTGCTCAAATGAACTTTATCACCAGCCTTCCCCATTAGATTGTAAATTTCATGAAAGTAGGAAGTGTGTCCTGTTCATTACTGTATCTTGAGGGCTTCCCACCATTCTTGGGGCACAGTAGATGCTCAATAAACACAGGTTGACTGATTGACTTGTGGACCTGTCTCGTATCTGTGAGCCATGGGACATCTAAAGATAATGACCTCTTCTTCAAGGAATATTCGTAAGGGCCAGCTCAATTGTCTGGTCCCACAGCCTAAATGTGTGTCCTTGTATAAGTCCTGTATCCACCCTGGGTCTTGATTTCCTTAGTACTGAAAGACATGGGAATGGATTAAAAGGGAGTGCTCCTAGTAGGATCAGTTATAACAACATTAAGGGTTGAGGGTGAGCATTAGAAACCTGACACAATAGGGGAAAGGACAGTATACATTTTAGCTCACGGTCGACTGTGGCTCTGGATCCTTATAAGAGACTTCGAACCGGAGATTCTTGCACCTGTGCTCTAGGGCAGTCTTGGTTTCGTACTGGTGCAGTCCCGAGTGGTGGAGGCTGGGGTGCGCTCTTTCATCCCACTGTCTCCGGAGGGCAAATGTTCAGCACCAAGCTATTTAACACCACGTGGCAAGGTGGAGGCAGAGACCAAAAAGGAGACGCAGCTTTTGCAGAGAGCACCGTATGTCTATTTTCAGTTCCAAACCAAATGAGATGGGTTATGAAACAAATGCAGAATTTGTGTCAATTTTTTTGATCCTTAGGGATCAGACACCTTAATTTTATTTTTATCTGCTTCTCAGTCTGCTCTTGCCCTTTCAGATGCCCATCCTCTATTTGGTTATTCTCACCACCGGTTCCTTTGGCTAACATCTAGAAGTGTGAATCTTAGACCAGAGAGCCACCTGATGCCTATTCATTGTAGTCATCCCGTGTGCCAGATGCTATACCAGTGAGCTAACCAAACGGGGGCTATCAGTGTCAGACATGACCAAGGAGGAAGAATCACTGAAAATTGGAGGTGACTGAGGTTACATCCATTCCTGGCATTTGGAGAGCAGAATTCTTAATCATAATAAACCAATAAACCAAAAGGCTCAGATGTTCTCATACTGGTCACAGAATTTTCGAGGTGTAAGAAAGCTTCAAGATGCTCTCATGCCATGATTTTAAATCCTTTCTGGCCTCGGTTTGAACAAAATCTAATTGGGAGCGTGCTTTACACAATGGGTATAAGCGGAGCCGCTAACACCGTCTGAGAAGCGGGAGTCCCAGGATGACAGCTGCAGAGGAAACGCCCTAAGCTCAGTTTGAAAATAGTGCATCTACGGCGACATCTTCATTTTGCAGATGAGAGAACTGAGCTGCAAAAAGGGTAACACTTTTCTCATGACCGCAGAACTCATCGATGGAAGAGCCAGGCCAGGCCTCCTGGCTGCTGGTTCCCTTCACTGGAGCACAGAACTTCAGCTATTATTTCTTGCCAATGTGTCTACTCCTAAACCTGTCCCCGGGTAAGTTTAGGTAGTTCCAGAAGTACTTGATACTAGCATTCAGGAAGGTCTTAAGGAACAGACAGAAGCCGTCCCCAACCATCCCAGTACTTAATGAGCCAATAAATGTATACATACTCACATCCCTCTTCTTGTACAAATTCAGAATCTCCATCCCCCAAAACACTTGAAAGAAGTCACAAAAAGTAGACTGTGAGATTGCACCACTGCGCCCCCTAGCAGAAACATTCCACTACTCACCCACCAGAAAACTACCTTGGAAAAGTATTCAGTTTGTCTGGCGACCCGCTGGGTGCCCTGGAATCACCGGTACATTGGGGTGAAAGGGGACCTCAAGGGGCTGGATGTGTGTCCAGCCTTTCCTTATGGGAACGTTTCCCGCTCCCTTTGTATACAATTATGTGATGTTCCTTACAGCTCCAGTACAACTTGGGGGCAGAGATGACCTGGACCAAAAGCAAATGAATTAATATGACATGATACATTAATATAAGAGACGGGGCTTCCCTGGTGGCGCAGTGGTGGAGAGTCCGCCTGCCGATGCAGGGGACACGGGTTCGTGCCCCGGTCCGGGAAGATCCCACGTGCCGCAGAGCAGCTGGGCCCGTAAGCCATGGCCGCTGAGCCTGCACGTCCGGAGCCTGTGCTCCGCAACGGGAGAGGTCGCAACAGTGAGAGGCCCGCGTACCGCAAAAAATAAGTAAAAAATAAGCGACGGAACAGGAAAGCATTTTCTCTTACATACCGTTACTTGAAAGAGTAATATATGACTTATGGTAAGGATGCTTTTACTGGCCACTCCTAACAGATAAATTGTACTTGTCCCTTTGTACTTATTTTACGATTAATAAAATTGACATAAAAATATACTATCCTCAGAAACGGAAGTCTGCCGTTACATTTATTTTGCCATCTTTCAGGATTTTTCTTCCAGGAACCCGTCTACACGGCAAATTTTGTTACTGTGACTTGCCTGCTGCTCTTTGCCAACCACTGTATGTATCTTTTAATTAAGTAGGAAAGGGATCTTAAAAGCTCACATGAGCCCAGGAAACTCTATTTCTGGCTGACAGCAATGTCTCCTCATTTGCTAGCAAAAGCACAGATTGACAGAATAGAATAGATCAAGAAAATTGATCGTTACTCATATGCTGGATTGAGTCAATATATGTAAATCCATCCCGACTGCTGGCAGGCACTGAGATGCTTGCCATGCAGAACAGACACAGTTACAGCCTGTTTTCTAGTCCAAATGCCAGCCTTTCACTTTAATGCAGCAAAACTACAGTTATGTACTCGGAAAGCTCTTTTGTATTCATAACAACTGCAGTTTGAATGTGGTTCAGGACAGAGAAACTGTATTTATGAGCTGCCATCTCTTCTGAGTCAATACAATTTGCAGTAAATACAGTTTAAGTTAGAGCTATGGTATAGATGCTCTGGGAATTTTCTTTGTGGTTTTACTACATTTTTTTGGAAATGTTTTAAACGTTTGTTGCTTTCAAGTTCATTTCTTTAAAGTGAACAGCCTCACATGGTTGTTGTGAAGATCAAGTGAAATAACAGATATGGAAAAGGCTTTGAAAAAAATTGAAAGCATTATGCAAATGGGAATTGATTATTTTTTTGTCTCAAGGTCCTTTTACTTAAGGGCAAGGCTCTCTAGTTATCCCAAGGCCTGTTTTAATCTTGATTTTAAATAGCAGAATATTCAAAGTAGCAGTGCATGAAACAGAAGGCCCAGGAACATAAAATACACATTACGTGTGTAGATATTCTTTACTATCTTCTCAGGGAAGCATAATTATGAACCTCACAGTATCAAAGAGTCGTTTCTTTCCTCAGGAGTAGGACTCAGTGGTACACGAATCTGAGTCTTTCAAGAGCTGCTATCCTCTTTTCTGAGGCTAACTAACCCATTTAAAAGCTAAAGACAGTCATCCATTCTATGCTGCAAACTGCAAGAGGGCCACAGTTCATAAACAAATATAGGTAAATCATCATCCAAGCTGATTTACCACTCTCATTATATACGGCAGTCATCACTAGGACAGCCCTTCGGAAACCAGTTTGAAGCTGAGTGATAGAGGCCTGGGCCTGCTGTAACTTTAAGAGCGGTGGCACAGACATCGCCCATCATTTTCTTTCCATCCATTCTAGTCACTCCCAACAACACGGGGTCTCTCTTCCTATTCCTCTCACCCTAGAAGTGGTAAATGTCTCAATTACCCTGGGCAAGAGGCCAGCAAAGTTTACAGGGACAGAATTACATGTTAGAGTGTGAAGGCCTTTTAAAGATCTTTTTTTTCAGGTCCTTTTTTTTGGCAAATTACTTTCCACCCATCATTTCATCCCCCTTAAATTGTGAGTGTCTCCCATTCTACCCAGGCCTTTTCCCTCTGCCTGTAAATATCCTTAGGTCTCCCCAAGTTCTTAACTTTGTTTACCCCGTATTTGACCACTAAGAGCCTCTTCAAGTTAGCTACAGAGGCTTCTGGGCACAACCTCGGTAATCTTTGATAGCTTCCTTTTACTCTCTGGTACATCGTAGGCTAATCATATACAATTCCTGCTTCAGACCTGGAATCGCGCAAATCCAAGAGGAGGAAAGAGTACATATTTCAAGACTTCAGCCTGCATTGTGAGAAATGCTCATTACTAATAATTTGGTCACTGTTTCTAGTCTTTGTCAGAGAGCAGAACTAGAAGGCAGCTTTTTTATCATCTCCTTATTCCTAATGCTCCCATTTTAAAAATAGTTACGTTACCTACACTGCCAGAGCATATGGATATGACGTACTACATACTACACTGTCTCCCTTATAGTGATTTTTTTGGTCTTAACTGTACAGGTAAATTTATATTGAATGTTCTCTACCCACCTTTATGGTAAATTTGGTTGTCTGAAGCTGATCTTTTAGTATGGAGAGTTAAAAAAAATTTTTTTCCCAATCTTTTATGGACCAATACTTTAGAAGAGTACAATAAAAATAAATTACTCGAGAAATGATTCATGTGCTTGGATGTCACGGCAATGTCAAAGTGCTATAAAAATTTCAAAATTCTTACTCTTAAATTCTGTTCTTGTTTCACGGCGGTCTGCTAGATTCCTCAGGAAAGGCACATGAGAACAATATTCTCTGTGTTCTTGCATGTTTACATCAGTTTACCAGAGGATTTTTATACTGAAAGGTCAGTTTGGCTGAACATAAGATTCTTGGCCCACATTTTCTTTCCTTAGCTTTCTTACATATGTTACTGTATTTTCCCTTGGTCATAAAAGTGTTCCTGTTAAAGACTCTGATGGCAATCTAAATCTTCTTTCTATTGGTCTTTTTGCTGGGATGTCCGAAGGACTTTTCTTTACAGGATAGTGTCAACCATTATGGGCTAATTTCCAGTCCTCTCAATGTGTAATTTCAAATTCTCTTTTATTTCAGGAAAGTTTTTTGAATTATAATTTCCCTTCAGGGACCCCTATTATATAATAGAGATTTCAAAATTTGTGTGGAACTTTTAGCAGTCTGGTGAAACCTATGGATCCTTTTTTAGATGCATAAAATGGAATGCATAGAATATCAAAGGAAATGAATTATATTGAAATAGCCGTTCTCAAAATTTTTAAAAATTGTGATACAGTAATATATTTACTTCTTTACTACCACAGTAAATAATAAGGTCTAGTGTTAAGTCTGATAATTACTTTAAGTTTGAAAAAGTGATGAACATAAATGATATTTGGACTTTTTTAAAGCTATAATTTGATACTATGACATTTGTAATTAGCTTTGGTGACAAGTCACAGCTACTGTTAATACTACTGTGTTTTCTGTTGTGCCTTAATAGGTAAAGAAAAATGTTAGATTTCATCTAGAGGTGAATAGCAGTGAAGACATCATATTTTTACTAATCAAACCCACAGACCACCTGAATTTTACCCACAAAAACACTGAATTCCATGCCTCTAGGTCATGAACCCCTGGATTTGACATATGTTGAATCTTCTAAATTTATCCCTTTCTCTCAGATGTTCTAAAATGCCTTTTGATTTTTAAAATTTGCTTCCTTTCCATGTTCTATTCCTCTCATTGCACTATCCTTTCTGTTTACTTGCTTTTGTGGTCCTCTTGGTGCAACTTCATTACAGGGATGATTTTGCTATTTCCAGTTCTTTTTTAAATCTTCCTGAATCACCTCATTTCTGCGTCTTTCTAGGTGTGATTTATTGGCCCAGCTTCCCCCATTTGCTTGCTTGCTTTCAGCTCACTACGGAATTCTGAGCCTCAGTTCTCGTCTGCTTTGCGCGCGTGCCTTTCCATGTGCCTCCCAGGCCATGGGGAATTTATTCTGTTCTTCATTCTCTTCATTAGACTGCATACTTTTTCCTTTGCTCATGTGTAAGTAAATAAGTTTTTGTCTACTTTTAGGAGGGAGGAGAGGTCAAAATAATTTTTCTAGATTCATGATTCTAAACTCCCTTTGCTGTTTTTCTCTCAAGGTGATTAAAAATATATGGTCTTGTGCTTTGCGAGATCTCCCGTTTTTACGCTCTAATCCCATTTTTATCTGGATGTTTCTGCCCCTTTGTTCCTGGCTCAGTGTCGAACCTATTCCCAATAGTTCCCCCTGGAAGGGAACACTGGCTCATTATGGTCAATGGTCTACAGGGTCCAGGCTGCTCTAGCACCATTAGGTGTCGGCAAGTGCAGCCCCTTGCTCCCACCCGTGATCTGGATCCTGCAAAACTCCCAGCCAGTTCAGCCACGTTTTCCAGCGAGTACCTGTTAGGGATATGGGGGTACTCGGGACCGTGAGGATTCACATTGCCTTCCCTTGACATCCATCTGCAAAGACGCTGATACTGAGGTCTCCTGACTCTCATGGGGTTTCCCCAACTCACTCATATTTGGGCATTTGTGGAGATGTCTTAAAACCTAGTAACAGTAGATAGGTAGAGACATAGATGACATAGATAATAGATAGATAGATAGATACATACATACATACATACATATATACATAGAGATATTGTCCGTGATTTGTTGGATTTTATATCCTAGTTGTCCTATTAGTTTTACACAGAGCAGTGATTCTCATCTAGGGGCAGCTGTGTTCCCCAGGGGACATGTGCCAATGTCTATAGACAGTTCTGGTGTTTACAGCTGGAGATGGGAGTGGGGGTGAGGACGGTACCACAGGCATCTAATGGGTAAAGGCCAGGAATGCTATTAAACCTCCTACAAGGTGCAGGACAGCCTCCCATAACTAAGAATTATCCAGTCCAAACTACCAACAGTCCAGAGGTTGAGAAAACCTGGTCTATGGGAATGAGGGGAGATTCAAAAATTAAGCCACAACTGACGTCTTCCCAGCTGCCTCCCAACTGCCTCATCAATTCTTCTTCCAGGAATTGTGTTCATTTCTATCCCCTACTATCCACCCCCCTAGTTCAGGTCCATGCTGCCTTTGACCTGAACTGCTGTGGTAGCTTCTTAATTGGTGGGCATGAAGCCACTCTCCCTTCCCTCCAGTCCAAATCATCCTACCCACCATGCCAGAGTAATTCTCCCAAAGCACAGCTCACAACATGCCAAACATCTGCTCCAAGAGATTCACTGACTCACCAGTATCTTGTAAATAAAGTTCAACCCCCTTATCTGGAAATTCAACGTTTTCTACGCTCTGTCCCTAATTTATGTTCCTGACTTTTATTCCCTGTACTCCCGACACATAACTTGCAATGCAGTCAAGAGGGAATCTCCACCATTTCACAAATATGTCTCTTTTTTTCCCTCAATTCTTTGTTAAGACACCTCCCTCAATTTGTAGTGTCTCATTATCCCTCCAGACCAGCCCCAAAGCTCCTTGTACATCAAATCTTGTCCTTCCCTCCCTCTTTTGGGTATCTTAACATTTTAGATACACTGTCTTATGGCATTTAAATTATAATGCCACTGCATAATCATATTATATCCCACTCTATTGTAATTTCACTGTGAGTAAAGATTGTGTATTTTTCCCCTTGGCGTTTCCCACAGTACCTAGGAAAGGCATACACAGAGTAGATGCTCAATGATACTTGTTAAGTAGATGAATAGAACTGGATCCTAAAGAGGTAAGGTGGTCACCCAAAATTCATCCCTTTAGTCAGTGTTAGAGACTCTAACACAAAACCACGGTAATGGGTTTCTAAGACCATTTTGTGTAAATGATACTCTAATCATTATCATCATTTTTACTAATAATTATGAATCTAGGACTGGGTGTTGGGTGGACAGCAATGAACAATCTAACGGGTAACATGATGATTGATACCGAGGAGAATTTCTAGGCACAGCTATTCATTCAGGTAGCAGCTCAACAAGTGATTAATCAGGTACAAAACTGAATACTAAATATTAATGATAATTATTTGATACTCCATCTCCCGAAGTTTCATATCTCTAACACCCTATGAATTATTTCTATTTTGAGTTATATTTTTAAAATAATAGGATCATATCCATACAAGAGACATACTGTAAGTCTAGAATACCTTGCCTCAGACCCCTTTCTTTTTTTTTTTTTTTTTTTTAGTACTAGACATTGTGCTCTTTATAGACTCAGTCTGGCACTAAACATTTCATATACACATGTGTTTCTGCAGGTAGAACATATCTGGTGCCTCCTGATGGTATGTTATGAGCACTGAGAGAATCCCCGCTCTCCAAAATGCTTTTCCACCTTCCATTCCTGGTATTCTCTGCTCAGTATAGATTTCCATTTTGATGTGTAAAACAGGAATCCTTACAAGTCATTTATGCCAGGAGGGGATAAGTGTCAGATTCCCTTTCCCCAGAGCAGGCACCATGATGAGGTCACTAACCAATGACATTGAGGAGAAGAACCAGGGTGCTTATGAGAACCAAGTACTGTGGACACATTTTGCCATTTTTACCATTTGGCCACAGGCCGAACTTTTCTGTTCCCGTCTAGTCATTTCTTCATTCTCCACCTTCTCTGCAACACAACTAGACACAAGCCCTGTGCTTTTAGAAGTTTTCTGGCCAGAAAATAAAACCTCAATATATATTTTACAATAGAACCTATTATATAGCACAGGGAACTCTACTCAATACTCTGTAATGGCCTATTTGGGAAAAGAATCTAAAAAACAAAAAATGTGGATATATGTATATGTATAACTGATTCACTTTGCTGTACATCTGAAGCTAACACAACATTGTATATCAAATATGCTCCAATAAAAGTTTTAAAATATATATATATATATTTTACTATCACTCTTTAAAGCAAGAAAGAGGCTCTGTGCCTTCATATAGGAAGAGTTATCTGTGTATCATATTTACACAATTAGTATGCGGAGATGACAAACTGAAAAAAAAATCCATATAATATGGTTTTTATGGGTATTAAATGTAGAGCACAGCAGGCACCAAACCATTTTGGAGTAAAAATATTAAGGTTCTAAAAATGCAACAGGTTGTATGAACCTATAGTTTTAATCCACATTCTTTCAAAATATTCAAGATCATTCCTTTTTGTTCCCTTGAGAATTGAAATTATTCTCTGAGATCTAGACTTTGTCATGTCTCTGAATACTAGATATCAATTAATGTTAAAAGAGGAAAGCTGGGGACTTCCCTGGTGGCGCAGTGGTTAAGAATCCGCCTGCCAAAGCAGGGGATGCGTGTTTTATCCCTGGTCCGGGAAGATCCCACATGCCACGGAGCCACTAAGCCCGTGCACCACAACTACTGAGCCTGCGCTCTAGAGCCCACGAGTCCCAACTACTGAGCCCGCACGCCATGACTACTGAAGCCCACGCACCTAGAGCCCATGCTCTGCAACAAGAGAAGCCACTGCAACGAGAAGCCCGCGCACCACAACGTAGAGTAGCCCCCGCTCGCCACAAATAGAGAAAGCCCACACGCAGCAATGAAAACCCAGTGCAGCCAAATTAATTAATTAATTAAAAGAAAAAGAGGAAAGCTGTGTAAAATGTGAAAGATGGACTCATCTGGTTCTCTCTGCCAGGCTCAATGATCTGGGCTAAGTTCATACAATCCTGTTTTAATTTCTTAGCAATTTTCTTCTCAGGGATTCCCACTTCCACCCTCACTCCACCTTGTTATCACACCTGGAGAGCAAACAAGATACAGGTAAGGTTCAGCTGTCACGCTACTGTCTTCATTCGTGCCACGCTGAAACCATCCTTTTATGGTGTCCTTGGCATCTTTCAGAAATGGAGCCCACATCGATGGACACAGTATCACAAAGTTCCACTATCTAGCAAATACCTGTGATTTCTTCATTTTGTAGACAGACATGGCCACAGATGAGATTACTGTTCAGTAAATATTCACTGTCACCCCACTCCCCATTCCCTGGGAAAAATAGATTTCCCCAGCTGTCTGATGCTAACCTTGGCCCTGCGACTATCTTTGGCTTTATGCGTGGTAAGCAGATGGTCATGCCCTGTCTCTTGATTTGGGTTTGGCCACCCATGTCATTTGCTTTGGCCAGTGGGATGTTTCCTGACATGGCACAACGTGTGAAGTAAACTTGTGCTTTGTCATATGAGGAATACACCTTGGGTAAGCTCTTGTTTAAGGACAATTACATGAAGCAGAATGTGACCCAACCTATAACTTGGAGCCAGAGCAGCTGAATCCCAGCAAGTCCACAGACATGTGAGAAACAAGTGTTTATTGTGTACTGGGAACATAAGTGTGGCAATCATTAGCTTACGCTGTAAGTTACGGACCAAGGCCCTAATAATCTATTACCTGCTGCAATTATGGCTTATTTGGGCTCTTTGATTCCAGCCTCCATCACCTCCAATCATCTTGCCCAACACTGCCACTTTCAATATCCAAAATCTTTTAATTATGCTGCTTTCTATATAATGGTATACATATATTAGTAATTAAGAGTATGTTCCACTCACTGTATCTCCTGAAAATTAATAGTCCTCAAATGATAATAAATACTCCTTGATCAAGGGATCTACAATCATATGTACTTGGGAAACACAGGGCTGAACAAATGCTAACTAACTTTTTGTTGTGTGCTGTTTTTCTACTGCAGAAGTTCTCAGCGACATTACTATGTAAATGTGCATTGTGCCTCAAGCAGAGGCATAATTTTTTTAAAATTTACTGACCAGGGCAAATTCATTTCCCAGGAACACAAATTAACACTTCAGAGGTCACTGGTGTTCATAACACTCCATTTGGGAAATGGTGGTCCATAGGATAAAGCCAAAAACCTTCATCTGATTTTGGTATCAGGGTAACATTGGCCTTGTAGAATGAATCTGGAAGCTTTCCGTCCTCTTCAGTATTTTGGAATGGTATGAGAAGGATAAGTATCACGTCTTTAAAAAATGTTCGGTAAAATTCACCTGTGAAGCTGTCTGGTCCGGGACTTCTGTTTGTTGAGAGTTTTTTGATTACTGATTCAATTTCATTACTAGTAATCAGTCTGTTCAGATTTTCTGTTTCTTCCTGATTCACTCTTGGAAGACTGTATGTTTCTAGGAATTTATCTGTTTCTTCTAGGTTGTCCAATTAGTTGATGTATAATTGTTTGCAGTAGTCTTTTATAAGTCTTTGTATTTCTGTAGTGTCGAGAATAACTTCTCTTTCATTTTTTTTTTTTTTTTTTGCGGTACGCGGGCCTCTCACTGTTGTGGCCTCTCCCGTTGCAGAGCACCAGTTCCAGACGCGCAGGCCCAGCGGCCATGTCTCACGGGCCCATCCGCCCCGCGGCATGTGGGATGTTCCCGGACAGGGGCATGAACCCATGTCCCCCTGCATCGGCAGGCGGATTCTCAATCACTGCGCCACCAGGGAAGCCCTCTCTTTCATTTTTGATTTCATTTATTTGGGTCTTCTCTTTTCTTATTCATGAGACTGGCTAAAGTTTTACTGATTTTGTTTATCTTTTCAAAGGACCAGCTCTTAGTTTCGTTGATCTTTTCTATTGTTTTTGTAGTCTCTATTTTGTTTATTTCTGCTCTGACCTTTATGTTTTCTTTCCTTCTACTAGCTTTGGTAGTGTTTGTTCTTCTTTTTCTAGTTCCTTTAGATGTAAGGTAAGATTGAAGTTTTTTGTTTGTTTCCTGAGGTAGGCCTGTATCACTATAAACTTCCCTCTTAGAACTACATATGCTGCAACCCATAGATTTTGGAACGCTGTTTCCATTTTCATTTGTCTCAAAGTATTTTTTAATTTCCTCTTTGATTTCTTCCTGGACCTCTTTTTGGTTCATCTTGCTTGGGACTCTCTGTGCTTCCTGGACTTAGATGTCTGTTTCTTTCACCAGGTTAGAGAAGTTGTTAGCCAGTATTTCCTCAAATAGGTTTTCTGTCCCTTGCTCTTTCTCTTCTCCTTCTGGGATCCCTATAATGTGAATAATCATACACTTGGTGTTGTCCCAGAGATCCCTTAAAATGTCCTCATTTTGGGTTTCTTTTTTCTTTTTGCTATTCCAATTGGGTGATTTATAATAGCCTGCCTTCCAGATTGCTGATCTGTCCTTCTACATCCTCTAATCTGATGTTGGTTCCCTCTACTGTATTTTTCATTTCAGTTGCTGTATTCTTCAGCTCTGATTGGATTTTTTTCTATCTCATTGTTGAAATTCTCACTGTGTTCCTCCAGTCTTCTCATGCATTTGGTGAGCATCTTTATGACCGTCACTTTTAACACTTTATCTGGAAGATCGCTTATCTCCATTTCATTTAGTTCTTTTTCTGAGGTTTTGTCTTGTTCTTTTGTTTGGAGCATATTCCTTTTTCTTCTCAATCTGTGTTTGTTTCTACGTATTAGGTAGACCAGCTCTTTATCCCAGTATCTAAAAGAGTAGCTTTGCGTAGAAGGTATGCTGTGGGACCCAGAAGCGCAGTCCCCCTTGTCACCAGGTGTTCCAGGAGTGCCCCTGTGCAGGCTGCATGTGCCCTCCTGTTATGGCTGGGCCCTGCCTCCTGCAGGTGCAATGGTGTGCGGGGCTGGTCCCCTGTGCAGCTGGCTGTGAGGCCTGGCCACAGCTGTTGTGGGTGCTCTGGTCTGTATGGCCAGCCCCTGGGAGGAAGCCACTTCGGTTGGGGGTGTTGGAGGGGCTCTGATGCCAGCTCAGGGCATCTGCTGGATATGGTGGGGTGGAGGGCCACTTCAGAGGAGCTCCAGTGCCTGCTGAGGGCACCTGCTAGGTCTGGTGGGTGGGGAGCTGCTTTGGGGGGCAGATCCAGTGCTGGCCAAGGGTACCCACTGGATCTGGCAGGGGGCAGGGAATTTGAAGGAGCACTGACTGGGTCAGGTCTGCGGGTGAACCTGGGGCAGGGTAAGTCATGCTAGTAAGTTAGTGAAGAGTTAAAAATGATACCTGTCAGTGCCAGGCCAGCTAGAGAGTGAGCTAAAAACAAAATGAACGGGTGCCCGCCAGCTCCCCTGTACTCAGCAAAACTTCCAACAGATCCCTGCCCCTCAGGCACATGGCATTAGTTGATGAGATGAATCTCCTTCACGTATGACCCAGGCACTTTTCAAACTGCTGCCTCTGCACTGGGACTTGGAGCAATAAGTTTTTGCACACGTCCTTCAAGGGAGGATTCTCAATTTCTTATTGCCCTCCAGCTCTCCCAGACATAAGCCCCGCTCATTTTCAAAGCCAGACGTTATGTGGGCTCATCTCCCTGGTGCAGGTCCCTGGGGCTGGGCAGCCAATGTGGAGTTCAGAGCCCTCACTCCTCAGGAGGACCTCTGAGGCTGTGATGTCCCTCCTGTGTAGGGGGTGCAGCACTGCAGATGTGGGTTCTGGCCAGACCGCATCTCCACCCCTCCTACCCATCTCAATGTGGCTTTTTCTTTTTATCTTTAGTTGTGGGAAATCCTTCCTGATAGTCTTCAGAGCATTCTCAGAAACAGTTTCTCTAAATGTAGTTGCAATTTTGGTGTGTCCATGGCAGGAGGCCAGCCCAGGATCTTCCTACCCCACCATCTTGCCCCTTCTCCTCTTTTAGTCTTTACATTATATTTCATCTGCTGTGATAATTTGCACACTAAAATTGTAAATATAGACTTTATTTTTATACTTATTAAAATAAGAATTTGAAAAAGAATAGATACATGTGTATGTATAACTGAATCACTATGCTGTACACCTGAAACTAACACAATATTGTTAATCAACTATACTCTAATATAAAATAAAAAGTTAAAAAATATGTATTATAAAATATATTATTATTTTATTTTAATTTTTACTGACATATTTTAAGCAATTAAAATTATACCTACTCTCCACTTTGCCAGATACTAACATCTTCATACACGTGTCTCAGATTTTTATGCTCCCCCCCCCCCCAAAAAAAATTACAGGATGACCAATGCCCTTTGTGTTGCTCTTCCCCCAATTCCAAGTCCCTTCCTTCACTCCCCAGAGATAACTACCAGCCTAAATTCATCATTTCCTTGTATACTTGGGTAATTTTACTACATATGTTTGGATCCATAAACGAAGTAAGGTTTGGTTTTTATGTTTCTGAATTTACGAAATTCAAATCATGCTATAAATATTCCTTTGTAACTTGCATTTCCTCCTACAACATTACATTTTTTGGGTTTTTCTACACTGTCCTATGTAGCTCACATTCAGTTACTTTAACTATGGCACAGAATATACCACAAAGGTTTATATATTTTTTTCCTTTTAATGGATTTTGTACCCAAGTTTTGTCATTACAAGCAATACTGCGGCATCTAAAAGTGTAGTTTCTGAATGTGTGCATTGCTAACTCTCTTAGATCTTGTTGTAGTAATCTCCAAAACGGTTGTGCTAATTCATGTTCTCACAGTAAGGTGTGAGAGTTCCACGGTGCACCCTCACTTTTACAGGTGTAGTCAAACTTTTAAATTATTGCCTACTCTAATGATTAGGAAAACATAACCACTATTGGTGGCTTTAATTTGAAACTCCTTTATTACTAATGAAGCAGAGTGTTTTTTCATGTTACTCGTCATTCAGGTTTCTGCTTTTGTGAGATGTCTGTTTGTATCCTTTGAATACTGTGGGTTTTTTTAATTAAGCTCCTTCCTAAGAGTAATATATGCTCAGTTGTGAAATACTACAGCAAACTGTAAAGAAAAAAATGAAAATCACCTCAAATGCCACCACCCACTGGTTAATGTTATTAATGTTTAGCTGCATTTTCCTTACAGTCTTTTAATATAAAATACATAACTGTTTTAAATAAAGTGAGAAGAAGCTGTAAATAGGGCCTTTCTGACAAAATTTTCCACTGGGTTGTTTATAAACCTTACGAGACTAAATCCCAAGGACTGGAGTTAATATGTGTTTGAAAAATACAGAACACCAAGAGTCAAGACCTTTGGCCTTGAAAATGGCCAGAATATAGATATACACTTTACTTTAGTATAGAACAAAAGCAAATCTTTTGTTCAGTCATTTTCCAGGTTCTCTAGCCCAATAACGTACACAGATCATCCATCGTCAGCAAGTCCTTGTAGAGAAGAGTGGTGAATACGGCAATGGCTTCCATCGGAAAAGGAGCAAAGTAGAGGATGTGACACAGCTCAAGACTTACATCTGGCGCCAAGAAAGTGTGGAAAGTAAGAGCGGAAGGGAGCGCTGCAAGGCTAAGCTTAGCTACGTCAACCCCTGCAGGCTTCAAATTACAAAATCCAATTTTAGGATGCAATGTGTGATGGCAGCACGGTGCCTAGAATTTCTGTTTTTGCTCATTTTAAATCTCCTACAGTTTATTTTTAAATAACATGTTTTCATTTTTTCACTGAGGTATAATGGACATACAGTATCATAGTAGTTTCAGGTATACAACATAGTGATTCAACATTAGTATACACTGTGAAATGATCACCACAGTAAGTCAAGTTACCATGTGTCACCACACAATTGTAATACAATATTATTGACTATATACCTTCTGCTGTATTTTTTACATCCTCATGACTTATTTATCTCAATAATTTTTTTTTGCCCTCAATAATAATATTGAGGAAGCCCTCAATAATATTTTTAAATAATAGAAGGATCACATCCATGAGTAGTTTCTGAGCCTTTGAGTAACAGTGAAGGTCTTTTGTTGCTTTCACAAATGAGAGACAATCTGAATGCTTTGAAAATTCTTAGGTTACAAACTTTTCACCCAAAAGCACTAAGATCTTTCTCAAATTCTCACATTTGCCGTTACAGAAAGGTTAAAGTCAGTCTTTGTAGGCAACATTCTTCTTTCTGCCTGAGTGAATGTAGGATTTATTTTTATTCGTCTAATTCTAATATTTTGATTTTTGTCTAGCATGCAGTGAATCCTTCTGTTCTCAATACTTAAGTCTTTGTATGACACAGAGAAGTTGCTTTCTACTTAACATTTGCCTTTGATTATTGCTTCATTTTCATTTGTTCTTCTTTTCTCCTCTTAAACACCTAAAGTCATTAGGTTTCATCTCTATTCTCTGCCTGTGGAGCCACATCTTCTCCTTCATCATTTTCATCTTTCTATCGTTTTTTCTGCATTTTGTAGGAGCTCTAGAGCTTGCTCAATGCTTCACTGATTTGATTTTCCATAGTGCCTATTCTATACTTTACTGCTATTCAATTTTATCCTATTTCATTTTTGGTGTTCTAAAAGTCCTCTCATCATTCAGGAATCTTCCTTCGCACCTCATCCAATGTCTTTCATTACGACTTTCTGTTACTCTTTCACGGGGACAGGATGTCTTGCATTCCACGACTAATGATCCAATTTTCTAAAATTCTCTCTGTTTATTGGCAGAAATCATTCTCTGAGGTTTGTTCCTCCTCTAAGTCTTTAGAATAATCCTGTCCTCCTTTGTGGTGCACTATTTTTAATATTCCCACATACTTTACTTTTCTTTACTTTACTAGACCTCTAGCTATTGGATTTTCTTCCCCAATAGACAAAGTATGTGAATTGCTTTCAGTTCCTTTCTCTGTGGACTTTATAGGGGTTGACTTGCCTTCTTATACCCTAGCTGGAAAATCCATTGGTGGGCACAGCTTCTAGTCTTAACCCTCAGAGTCCAGTAGTCCTTAACCTCCTTTTCATCTACAGTGACCTTGCTAGCTGAGAAGGAAAACTCTCCTATCCACCACTGCATAGTATTCTGACTCTCTGACCACACTCTTATTATTCTAAGGAATGGCCTCCTCATTCAGATCTCCAACTGGAAGAAGGGGTGCATGGTGTGAACCAATGTCAGAAGTTCCATCTTGATTATTTTGATGGTTGAAGCCCTGTAGATCACTGAGACATCTCTAAGTGTTTAATGTTTTTTAACTGAATCTTTCGTAGTAGGAAATTTTAACTACGTATGTACTGAATTAGAGTGTGTCAGTGAATGATAGGTGGAGAAGCTTTGCTATTCAACCTGATGTTCCCTACCACCACTTATACCTTCCTTTTAAAAGTTCATGCCTATTGCCTAGAAATTATTCTACTCTTATTTATTGCTCATAAAATAAGACTTTAACGACTGTTTCTCGGTATGGTGTAGAAGTATCACTTCCATGTCTCAACAAGATCTCCTTAAATATTCCTGACCTACCCATGAAAGCACAAGGAGTGGATAAAACACAATTCTGGTGTGGCAATTGGGGTTCTTGTTTGCAATCAACAGACATTGACTCTGGCTGATTTAAAGCAAAAGGAATATACTGAAAGGATGCTAGGAGTTCACAGAGTTGACGGGTAAGTGCGAGGCCAAGTCTGAAAGAGACAGGAGAAATAGGAACCTGGAAATCTGGAATCAAGGACTGCAGGAGGAATGAACACACAGCAGAAAGAGTCTGGTTACCCCCAAGGGTGATTCAACTCTGATCATACGTTGTCTGTTTGTTACGTTTTTCAATATTCAAATTCCAGGGAACGAGTGTCCAGCTGGCTTTAGATCACATGAATACTCCTTTTATAGGTGACAGCAGGGTTTTCCTGATTAGGATCCCACCATATGGTACCCTGAAGGGAAGAGGTAACTCCCCCACAGAAACCAAGGTGATGGTAACAAAGGGAAAGGGTCCTGGGATGCCAAAAATCTCATGAATGTCCACCATATGTGGGTGTTAGCCTGTGTCCTCAGATTTCATCCACCGTCTTACATCTTGCTTCTTTGATTTCTTCTCACATCTTAATTAGCTGAATCCTTGTTGGCTCTATATCTCAAAACTGTTCATCAGCTTAGTGCTCCTGGCTTTGGATGAGAAGTCACATCTTAATAGGTGGCAAGAGACTATTTGGAATCATCTGGATCTGGAGTCAAACACTGACTGCTCCCCTCACCTACCTATGTGCTCTTGGACAAATCACTTTACTTTTCTAAGCCTCAGTTTCCTAATTTATCGGATTTTTTTGTGTGACAGCCAACAACCCGCAAATCTTGGCAAACCTTCTTCATGTCTTAAAACTCAGAGCAGGTATCTCCTCCAGGCCTTTCTTTCCCTCTGAGCTGAATGAAGTGTCCCCCCCTCTCCTCACCGAAACCTACTACTTACAAATCTATCAATATACATAGGATGTTGAGTTATTAAAGTGACTCCTGTGTCTTCATCTATATGCTCCCTTTTAGCATGTGTCTAGTTTATCTTTGGCAATAAGTGATGAAGTTGAACGAGCCTGGTGTAGTTATGATGGTGGATAATGGCTGACATTTCCTTTTTAATATTAATAACACCCATCTCTTATTTAACAAGTGCCCACTACTTGCCAAACACTACTGCAGGCCCCTGAAATATATTATCTCTTCCATTCTTCACAATTCTGTGAAGTATGGATTATTATCCCCATTTCATTGATAAGGAAACCAAGACTTGTTACGGTTACAAATCTTGCCCCAGTTTACAGAGCTAATAGGTAACAGAAGCAGAATTTAAATTATCTTCCTGATCCAAAGCCTATTCTCTTTGTGTGAGCTCAGCTTTTCTCCACTCTAATTGTCATGATGATAGATCTCCCTAAAAATGCACACTGGACATATTTCCATTTTTTTAGCATTGTATATGCTTTATTATTTGTCCTGGAAGGAAACGTTTTTGAGTCTCAGTTCCATTTGCGTGCTGTAAAAAATGATCTGTGGGGTATTAACAGCTCATAGAAACTAAGAGCTAACCTGATTTGAAACCAGGATCTTATGTCCAAATTAGAATTCAAGATCTGGCTTACAGCCCATTTCACAAGACAGAAAAATGGAGACACAAAGATACAGAATGATTGCTGGACTCGAATAGGGCACTGGTGCAACAGGCTTCAGGTGTCCAGTCTCTCAGGAAGGCACCATGTGTTTGGAAAGAGTATGGACTGTGTAACCAAACAAGGCAAGATGCAACTACTGACTGCTGCTTGATATGTGACCTCAGGCAAGTTTTCTAACTTCTCTGACGTTGCTTCCTCATTTGTAAAAAGAATATAATAATGCCTACCTTAGAGAGGTACAGTGAGTATTGGAGACGAATTTTGGGAAGTACCCAATACAGTGCCTGGCACAGAGTAAGTGCTCATTAAATGCTAGTTCTCTCTCTCCATCACAGTTGAGCCCTTACCTGGAGCACACATGGTCTTCGACAGGGCAACGGTCTTCCCCCCCCTTCTTGGCACCCAAATAAATCTCTCATTGTAGAAATCTAGAGCTAAGTATGTATGAAGCCGAGTCCATTCTAAAGGCTTTTTTTCTTAATTTAAAGGAAGAAAAAGTAAAAAGTGCTGACCCAATATTTCTACTATTCAATCATTAAATATTAATCGATGTCAATGCATTTGAGGGAGCCTTTAGCTGTGACAGGTGAGCGGAAAGTAGAAATTCTGAATTAACGAGGCCTCCCAGCCTCTCTGGCTAAATGCCAGGGTGCAGGGTGTGGTGGAGAATGATTAACTGATAAAAACAACCTTCTGAAAACGATCAGTAACTATGAAATTGGATACAAAGACAAGGCTTCTCTTATTTTTCCCAAAACACTTTTTTCTCTTCAGGATTTTTCTTTTCTTTTTTTTTTTTTTTTTTTTCTGAATCGACCCTGATTCAATACCCCCTAAGTCAGAATGCCCTTAACTGTTTTGTTTAGACTGGTCTATGAAATGATTAGGCTGTTGAAATGATGAATCAAGGAACACTGCAGGATTTTTCACAGTCTCTCTGAACAATGCCCCGTATCACACTTACACTGACAGGCTGTATTTTTATATTTGACATGTGAGAGGAACATGGAAAATAACACACTGACAGCGCCTTAGATACCAGTCATATATCTTCCTAACACAGATTGATGGGTGGAAAAGAATATTATTTAGTGAACCCTTCTTAAGCTCTCCAAGGAAAATATATAGATCCACCAGTGGATTGACTTGAAACTCATATTAACATTCCTTACAAGCAAGAAACAGAAAAGCAACCACCATCCATTTCGGCACTAGCACATGGATCAGAAAAATTAGCAGAAACCAATCCTGTACCTGTACATTTCTCACTGATGGGTCGTGGTTTGCTCTTCCCCAGCCTAGGAATCAGAGTAGGTGAGATTTTCTCCATCGAGGCACATTGATCTTTCGTAACTTCAAACTAAAGGTGAAAGATAAGCTGCTCGGAAAATTGAAGCCACAGCTAGAGCTGCTCAGGGAAACAAGCTGAAACAGAAACAATCTGAGATGGAATAGCCCTGGCTAACTGCATGAGTTAAGGGGAGACTCAAAGAACCACATGGGATTGTGGCTGACACAGTACTAGGGGACAGAAGCATAACGGAAGAGAAAGAAAAGAATGCCTCCTGCAGTGGAAGCTGTAATGTGCCAGAAAGTTCCCCTCCAGGAAGGCGGGGTTTATTCCCATAGTTGCTAGGCCTACTGCTGCTGACAGCTCTCAGTCATTAGCCCTTGTTGGGAAGTGCCCCTGCAGTATTCTCCCTCTTGGAACAGCCCACATCCAGAGACTGGTCAATACAAAAGTATAAAGGCCTGGCCCCTGATGCCTAAAAGGAACACGTCTGGAGGGTCACCCTAGGTTCAGAGCCCTGTGAGTCAGCTAAGACCTGTATAAGACTCCACCCAATGCCCAGTCTTGCTTCCTCCCCTTTTCTGATACGGGTGTCAAGCCCTGAGCATTCGTTCCTCAATAAATTCCCTGCCTTCCCATCATCTCAGAGTCTGTTTCCAGAAATACCCAAACTGCAACACTCCCTTCACCTCCAACTCCCCTAACATACCACGCGACTTAAATATTCCAAGGAATAAAGTCCCGTGATGCTATCAGAAATGTGTATGTTTAATCAACCACATCATTTCGAAACCCAAGTCACAGTCATTTCAATTTTCAAGATGCAAAATAAAAACAGAGAAAGCCGAGCACCACCTTGTGGAAGGAACCGGCACTGCAAATTTCAAATCCTCTCTTTGGTGTAACACAGGGTTTTTGTTGGTTGGTTGGGTTTTGCTTGTTTCTTTGTTCGCCACTATATGCCTCAACTGAGGCAAAAGCAAGTGAAGAAAATCATCTGGGAATTCTAACACCAAAAGAGAAATAGAGGAGATAAATACTTTTCCTATTCTAGATGATACAAAAGGATCAAGAACCAAGTATCCAGAACATTGATTCTTAGGATTCAGAGGACCCGGCACCCCTGCTTCTAATGGCAAACAGTGGGATAGGAAGACATTGAACAAGCATTTCACTGATTTTGGAGTGGAGACAAAGGGAACCAGAGACTTGTTTAGAATCTGACAGCAAGTTTTTAGCATTTGGCTCTAAGAGTACCAAGTCCTTTGCTGCCCCATGGCTCTAATTTCCTTAGTTTTTTCCTCTGTGTCTCTATTATCCTTTTGCTTCCTCTGTTTCTGCTGTCTCCTCTATGGCTCTCCTTCCCCTTTCCTCTCCCTCCCACTTTACCAGAACTTTTTTTTTTACTGACTGGAGTTTCAATAGTAGTTGTATCGCAGACTGCTATTTCAGCAGTAAAGCACTGATTTGGAAGAGGGAAAGAAGAACTTTTCATGTCTGTGTGCAAATGTGATTCAAATACGGTGAACTAATTATTCTCTAAAACTTAATTAAAACCAATAAAAAAAAAAAAAAAGGAGACAACTCTGGAGGGAGCAGTAACTCCCTTGGCAGGACCTGGGTGAGATGCATTCAGCTGGGACTTTTAAAACTGAACATTTGATTTAGGCCCATGGTTTTCAGAGGACTTGCTTTGGTTTTATCTGCTACTAAAATACTTTTAAGTATTTAATGCTTTACTCCAATTGGGGGAAGTTCTGTTAGGTTTCTCTAACATTTCCCACAGAAAAGCTGTGGGATTTTATTTGTGACTAGAATATTTTGGGGCTTTGAAAATTACCACAAAAATAAAAAATGCTACTTTTGAAGTTTTCCAGATGTAGGCAAGTATATTTTCTTATATCTTACAGCACATATCTGGTTCTGAAGTGATTTTGTCTGACAGAATGAATAAACAATGTCACATAGAACAGGCAGAAATTGCAACTTCATCCTGAGATCCTATGACACCTTAAGTTTCTTAATTGTAAAATTCTATCTCAAACACTTTTAAAATATGTTGCACCAAACAAAGAAACTGAGAAGACACTGACGGATGGATGGATGCATAGGTGGATGGATGGATGGATGAATAGGTGAATGGATGGATGGACAGGCGGAGGGATGGATGGATAGATGGATAGGTGGATGGATGGATAGATAGATGGATGGATGCATAGGTAGACGGGGGTGGATGGACAGATAGATGGATGGATGCAT
>NW_021703781.1:12859583-12981713 GCF_005190385.1 Monodon monoceros | reverse complement strand
TAGGTGGGTGGATGGATGGATGGATGGATGGATAGGTGGGAGGATGGATGGATGCACAGGTGGGTGGGTGGGTGGATGGACTGATGGATGCATGCATGCATGCATAGGTGGATGGATGGATGGATGCATAGTTGGATGGGTGGTTGGATGAATAGATGGATGGATGGATAGGTGAATGGATAGGTGGGTGGATGGATAGATGGACATATGAAATAAATCCATGCATCACAGAATGTTGGGATACGCTTGCCCATATTCTTCCTGCTGGAAGTGGAATTAGAGGAAGGGATTGAAGCTGCTCTACTAACTCTAGTTCAGAGTAGAGGAAGACTGCTAAGCATGGAATCCCAATGGAACCTCATACCCAGCACCAGCTTTGGTGGTGGTACTCGAAAAACATTGGTAGGTAGGAACTCGATAAACACTGGATAAATCGAACTGTCAGACCGATCAACGTTTGCCTCAAGGGTACTGCAGGAAGAGGGCCAATGGTGACTATTTCCAATATTTTATTATGAAAATTTCCAACATATAGAAAATTTAAAATAATTTTACATGAAACATCTCTACACCTGGGACCTAGATTTCATCATTAACATTTCATTCTAGTACTTGATTTACCACATAACTCTCTATTTATCCATCCTCATATTCATCTAACAACTATTTTTATGCATTTCAAATTAAATTGCAGACATTGGTTGCCTTCTCCATAAATACTTTAGTATACATACCATTAGAGTTCAATATTTGTTCTGAGTCTTTTCCTTGGATATCAAAGTGGTCATTCACCGAATTTTGACAAGTGCAAACATCTGTGTTATCCAAATCCCTATCAAGATATAGAACATTACCATCACCCCAGAAAATTTAGCAGTGGGCACCTGAGATTCCTTGAATTAATTTCTTTACCCTTTTACCGAGAAAAAGACTGGGCTGGGTGTAACTTTAAAAGTTTAAAATTTGATAGGAACTGTCCCCACACTCACAAACTGCTTCAGACCTGAAGCCGTTAAAGAGTCACTTTCCTGTATTTGTTTTAGAAAAATCCAAACTGCAAATGCACAGTTGATGGCAGGGGAGAGATTTACGCGCATGTACAACATTAGTGAACGTCCAGTAAGTTGTTAAACAGGCAGGAGAGAATAAGGCAAAATTAGCTTCCCTAATTTCTTATGCCGATTTTTAAAAAATAATATATACAAGTAACTTCTTTCATAATAACAGGTATGCTTTCAGTCTTAATATCTGTAGTATGCTTTCTTTGTACTAGATGTTCTCGGGATATCACCTTTATGGGGGAAGAGAAAAACCAAGAAACCCTCTGTGAAGTTGTGCATGTTGCCAAGTCGAATCCAGTGCCAAGCTAAATCCCTACCACATGGTACATATAAACTGAATCTCTTCCAAATGCATGGCTCCTCCTTAAGTAGCTGTGTTGACTAATTACTTTCATCAGGATAATTGCACCTAAGGAAAGGGTACAATTATTTCTACCAAGTGGAATGCTGACATCGTTTAATGAAGAATTAATGCATGTGGTGACAAAACTATGTATTTAGAGAGGAAATAAAGTAGTTACCAACAATCTGTTTCCAAGAAAGAATTTTTAAGCATGTCTGGTATACTCTTAAGTATTCAGAATAAAGCTAATAGACATTCCCACAGCACACAAGACTCAGGCTCTGTCTAAGGCAGTGCATGCCAATGAATTGCCATCAACCAGGCATTAATGGGCCCTACGTCATAGTTAAGGAGCAGAGCAGCAATTAAATTGGGCTCAACTAGTGCCCACTCAAAGCACCACATTTCAAAGTGACCTTTCCAGTCACTGTTCCACACAAATAGAAAACCCACATCATCCTTCTTTGTGGGAGTGGCAAATTTTAGAAAACTGCAGTGCAGAAGGATTATAATTAAAATATCCAATTATTGACTGGGAACATGAATAGCCACGGATAGATAAGAACCCTGAAATTTATAATGTGTAAATCTGTTATTTATTCATTCAACACATATTGATCAATTGACTATTACATGGAAGGTGTTATGCAAATTGCTATATAGTAACCCAAAAGGAATCAGAAAAGAAACGTACTTTCAAGAGGCTTATTAGCCCAAAAGGACCATCCAATCATTCATTCAACAAGTCTCTACTGGGAACTCCACTGGCCAAATACTCCTTCAAGATGAGGCGCCCATTTCCCCAGCTGCCAGGGTTACAAACTGTTGGTAGTTCACAACTGAGTTCCTCTCCAAGAATTGCTTTAGGCTGAAGGAAGACACATCCTCCTTTCTGGAGGCATCAGCATCCACTGACCAATGGTGCTGGAGTCCAAAGGTTCTTGACTCAATTAGGACAACTGAGAAGCACATCACAGCTCCAGCTCCAGATCTCACCGTAGGATCAACTGAGGTCTCTCTTGTGACTGCATCACAATTCAACTTCTCTCTGCCCAATCCTGCAGCTCACTCGTCACAGGTATTGTTACTAAAAGCACTTCTCAATTAACCTCCTGCATGCAAATCTCCAAGTCTTAGAGTTTGTCACCTGAGGAGCCAACCTGGGACAGCTCCTGCCAAACGTTATCCTAGGAAGACGACTAAAAAAGGGGATTTAGGAGACGGATGACCTACTCCAAAATAACTAGCGTGCAGTTATGTGCAATTATTATAAATTCCGTAATGGAGAACTGAGATGGAAAGGAAAGCCGAAGGCTGAAACATGGCCAACAGAATGTGGTATGAGAACCTAAGGGCCTCCTTGGTGATATTATAAGAAAGCTCTCAACTCCTGCAGCCAGAGGGCAGAAAAAGCTGAGGATCAGACCCAGGCAAAGCTACAGAGAAGGATGAATTCTCCACACCAGCATGTCTTCTATAGTAAGGGCAGGGCCCAGATTGGGAAGGAGTGGAACACGGAGACTTGGAATGGGAACACGCTGGTTGATGTACTAGAAAATCTTGAATCTTTAGATACATTCAGATCCCCCCGAATCCTCTAGCTACTCAGAAGTGGTCCACTCCTCCCTCTTAAAGCCTTGCACTCCCCAAGCCAATTATGCTTGAACATGGTGCAGAAGCTTTTGCTTTGCAAGGTAACACACATCCCCTCATGATCTACCCCACCTTCCCTCTTGGCCATCAGATCATGGAGAAGGTTATAACAACCCATCTGGAGAAGTTCTGGGCCTGATAAAATAGGTTAGAGGCTATGCATCTAAGAAGCTATAGTGCCTAGCCAATACGTTCCAGCAGGAGCCAGAAAAGTTTACATGGGATTGCATCTGAGGACGCCGTATCAAGGAGAACACAATGTGACCTTGGAAAGCGATGAGTTCATCAATATGTGAGCACTCCCCTGTGATCTAAGATCGTCATCCCATCAAGGATCCCAGGAGACAGGGCTAATATGCTGCTAAGATGGTTCTTGGAATCGTGGACAAAGCAAGAGCCCACACCTAATGAAGGAGAAAGGTGACAGATGGCGGAGGCGGTAATCAAAAGATTGAGAGAAGTGAGCCTCCCAGATTGGATATACTACGTAAGGCCAGAAGACCCAATCATCTACAATGCTCTATGAAAGGGCCTAGGGACAATTCATTTACCAAAGTATTAAGGAATTTGTCAATAAGAAGAGCACCAGCATAGCTAAGAAGCTCGTGACAGCTGTCCTTGGTAGTCCAGGACAGTAAGAGATTCTGCTAAAGAACTGGGCTCCCTGCTAACAATGGGTATGAGAGGATCAAGAAGCAAAAGAAGCCAGGTGCCTGCGCTTAACAAAAAGGAAAGGTGAACACAATTGTCGTAATGAATTGTAAGGTCAAAGTGGTGACGAGGAAGCTGACCCGTAAAGAACCATGGGGATGCCTGACAGAACACACTATATTCCAAACGCCAAGATAAATGAGCAGCCTGCGAGAGTATCGCTCAGCTGCACAATGAAAATAAATTAAGGATGGATGACCAACAAGCTGAAGGTGGATACCCCGATAAAAATTCGCAATCTCTTGTCCAGCGTCCATTCTCAGACCTGGATGCATCGACCGATGGGTAGGTTATGTCGCCAGGAAAAAGAATCCCAGGACACCATGACAAAGTTACTTGGAGATGATTCCTCCAGTTCTTCCACAAGGGATTTCTGTCCATATAATCAAATAACTGTACAGGGGAGAAAGAGAAACATCCGAACATTTTAAGAACTGTTGGACACAGAGCCCAAACTAACATTGATACCTGGTGACCCAAAGCACCATTATGGCCCTCTGTTACAGTGCGGCCATATGGGTACCATGTAATACACATTGTTGTGGCCCAATTCCTGCTGACTGTGGGTCCACTGTGGGGTGCATGGGCCTTCTCCATCATCACTTCCCCAGTACCTGAACGTATAATTGGCATGAACGTACTTGGTAGTTGTTAGAAACTAGACATATCTTGTTTAGTTTGTAGGGTGAGAGTTACTGTGTTTGCAAAAGCCGAGTGAAAGACTAAGAACCTGCCTTCTCCTTGCCCTCCCTGGCCAAGAGAGTATTCTGGGACATCCTCTTCAAGCAAATGACAAATTATAGCATATGACAACCACTACCACAACGAAGGAAGCACGATGTTTGGTAGGCCTTTTTAAGTTGCGTGTGCAGCACATTCCGCACTTGGGAATCCTGCTTCCACCCATTTACTAAGAAACTTGGGAGACTTCCAGCTTGGAGTGGGTCTCAGAGCATGAAAGACCTGCCATATGTCCAAAGTACAGTCCAAACAGTCCTTCCACTTGGGGCATAAGATCTAGCAGACCCTATGCTATTAGAAGTGTCTGTGTTGAGAACAGACATTGTATAGAGTTTATGGTAGGCTCCAGTAGAAGAATGATAATATAGACCCTTAGGTGTATACTATTTGTAGCAAGGCTCATTCTTTCTACTGCAGAGACCTCCAGGCCACTCACAAATAGCTCCCACATAGGGTACTGACCCCTAGTTGAGATGGAGCGTCAGACCAGAAAACATCAAGTGACCGTGTGGCCAGAGCTGCCCGTCAGGATCTGGGTTGCCAAGCCCACCAAGTCTAAGGTTCAGTGGCTCAGCATCAATCCATGGTAAGATGGAAGTGGCACTGCTGGTATCAGGCACAACCAAGTCAAGAGGACACAAGTAAGGTACATGGGCGGGTGGTCAGACTCCAGGACCAGCCTCCACCACTGTAGCAGTGCCCGCCCCCAGGTTACACATGTGGCCTCATGGTGGGCATGGGGAGGGGACAGAGGATGACCTGGTAACAAAGAAGGAAAAAAGCCAAATGGGTTCCATTCTGATGACACCTCACAAGATGCTTTGTACTTCCCTTCTCTTCTCTTGGTGGGCTAGGAAACTGATTATCTTGGAACTGTGATGCAACCTGCAGTTTAAATTAGGTTGTTATGTGGTCAGAAAGTTAGTCATACCACTTCCTTTCATGCATTCATTCATTCACGCATTCATTCACAACTACTTATTGAGCCCCTACTTTGTGAAGTATTATTTATTTTGGGTACTTGGGAATACATCAATAAGTAAAATAGATAAAAATGTATATTTCTTCTTGAAACTCTTCAAGAAGCCTACATTTTAGTGGGGGCATATAAAACACAAACAAGTAGAAGATATAGTATATAAAGAGGTGATAAATACTATGGAGAAAAATTAAAAAGGAAGAGGGATTGAAGATGCCTGGAAGGTACACAGGGGTCCAGTTTTGAATAAGGTGGTTTAGAAAGGTCTCGAACAGTTAACTTTTAAGCAAAGGACTTAAGCACATATCTGTGACTAACATTCTAAGCAGAAAAAAAGCAAAATGCAAAGGCCCTGAGGCAGTGGACTTGCCCAAAATGTTCAAAGAACAGCAAAAAGGCCAGCAGGGCTGCAATATAGTAAGAAAGAACCGTTGTTGGAGGTGAGTTCAGAAAGATGACGGGCTATCAGATTTTGTAGGCTTAGGGAACATCCTAAGGACTCAGAATTTTTCTCAGAGTGAATGGGGAGCCATTGGTGGATTCTAAGCAGAGAATGGATACGATCTTACTAATAAATAAAAATAATTGCTCTGGTTTTGCCACTGTTGGTGGCATAACAATGGGAGCCCAAAAGTTACTGCCGTAATCCAGGGAGGAGACAATGGTAGCTTATAACAACATGATAAGGATAAAGCGATGAGAAGTTGTATGAATTTGGATTTGTAAGGTCATATACAATTTGCAGGCAGATTAAATGTACGGTGAGAGAAACAGCTAGTGAAGAATGATTCTAAAGGTTTTCAGCTTAAACCACGGTGGATGGCATTTCTATTATTTGAGATGGAGAAAAGTGAGAAAGAGCTTTGAGAGGAAAGACGAAGAATTCATTTTTGTGCTAAAATTAAGATGCCTACTAGACACCCAGTGGAGATGTTAGAGTATGCCAAGGGTCCACAAGTCTGGAGCTCAGGGCTGAGGGATGTATCTGAGGATCATTACCGTTGAGATGATATTTAAAGCCAGGAGGCAGATGAGATCCCTATGGGAACACAGGTAGGTAAAAAAGCAAAGGAGCTCAAGCCATAAGCCTTGCGTGTACTCTACCAGGAAAACTGGGGGAGTCAGGAGGAATCAGCAGAAGAAAATGAAAAAGAGCAGCTGGTAAGGTAGGAAAACCAAGAGCGTGTTGTGTCCTGGAAGCCAAAGTATTTCTAGAAGGATGGAGTGATCATCTGTGTCAAATGGCTCTGATAAATCAAGGAAGATGAAGGGTGAGAACTGACCTTTAGATTTTCCAAAGTGAGAGACGTTGAGGATTTTGATAACAGTGGTGCCTGTATCATTCTTTTTTTTTTTAACTGATTTTCACTGGAGTATAGTTGACTTACAAGATTGTATTAGTTTCTGTTGTACAGCAAAGTGAATCAGTTATACATATACATATATCCACTCTTTTTTAGATTCTTTTCCCATATAGGTCATTACAGAGTACTGAGAAGAGTTCCCTCTGCTATACAGGAGGTCCTTATTTGTTATCTATTTTATATATAATAGTGTGTATATGTCAATCCCAATCTCCCAATTTATCCCTCCCCGCCCTTTCCCCCCGGTAACCACAAGTTTGCTTTCTACATCTGCGACTCTATTTCTGGTTTGTAAATAAGTTCATTTGTACCATTTTTTTAGATTCCACATATATCATTCTTCATCAATACTCAGATCAAGAACACGTACACCGGTGTCTCTCCCTCTCCCTCCCTCCCTCCATCTCTCTATCTCCAGTGTCTCTCCCTCTCCCTCCCTCCCTCCATCTCTCTATCTCCCTCTTAAATGAGCTCCAACTCAGGAATCTATTTTTTACATGTGCATTCATATCTTCCTTAACCCTTCCTCCTCTTTCTCTTTCATTCTTTCCCCCTCCTATCTCCCTAATTCACCTCTCTCTTTTCCCTCCACCCTACCCTTTGCATTTCCCTCAAAAGAAATGTAGAAAAGTAATATAATGGTTCAAAATCTAAAAATGTTTTAAGAAAAACGGTCCCAAGGGAACAAGTACCATTAACCTCTAATTTCCTTACAGTTGCTCAAAAGTTTCCTTCCGAATGCTAACAATACTCACCATCTACTTATTATTATCTTTGTTTATCCACAGGAAGGTTTCAGGATAAAACATGTCACATGCAATTTTCTTTTTCCTATAATCTAGCAAGTGACTGAAAATTATATTTCCCACTGTGTTTCCATTTCAAGTGTGCTGCATATTAAATAAACATTAATGGCCTCGCCTGGACTTCTTGGGAACAAGAACCATGTCTTTTGTTCCATACGCTCCCCCCTTCCCATGTGCCTGGCACGGTGATTCACATATGGCAGGAGTTCACTTAGTAGTGGTAACATTGAGGTAATATTTTTCCTGTGGACAGTTTTCGTCATAGGAATCTTGCCCACAACTGGACTTGAGGACACAGTCTCCCTGTACAATAAAATAAAGATATACAGTATGTACCAAACCTTGCTCCTAAAGCAACAAGATGGAAAGGGGACAGGAAGATATAACGTCTCCCAATCATGCACTACAAAATCACATGAAAAGTATGTAAATGAGCCAGGTGAGGACCTAGGGGAAAAATCCATACATCCAGCCTAAAGAGGGTGCTGCTACCCAAGTACAACTGATGGCAGCCATGCAAGAACACAAGCCTTAGTGTTGTTGGGTCTTCCTGTTTCTCAACAGAAGTTGGAAATTCAAGTTGGCTACTAACCTAATCTTCTTAAATGGGTATAAAAGAGTATCAAGAGCAACAGAAACGTTTACCAGAGGCTGGTCTACAGATGTGCCACCTCTGCCCTAGATAGGCATGAAAACCTTTGAGGAAAGGAGCTAGTTTTGTAGCTCAGCCTGCGTCATTCCTCAATGCTGCCTGCCACCTGTCCAAATGGGTACACTGCCTTGAGGTCATTACATAGATGGTGGGGAGAGACAATCACTACCGTCCTTCTGAAGATTCAGATTAAGGATGCTACATTAAGTTTCAAACATAAATTACACTATTTAACAGGAGCTACGCTCCCATCTATATGTCTATAGATACCAAGTACTTCCTTTAATGACATAACCATGTGGACTGCTTGAGATGTCCCCAGTAAGTGATTTGTGTACATGTTCTTTTGCCTCATAAATACTCAGCATTATGGAGGGCTGTCCTATTTTTAGTTTTCTCATGGGTTATTCATGAGTTGTAGACAGACAGTGCATTCCTCAATTTTCCCAAAGCAGTGGATTCCTTTTCGTGTACCCGTGTCTTCCGGAAACAGCTTCCTTCCTGTTCTGTTTCATTTAGCTGAAATCATCCTGGGTGAATAATAGGCTGGCATTCTCAAAATGCCAGTGTGTGTGTGTGTAGTATGTGTGTGTGTGCACGCATGTGCGTGTTCTCTCACCATCACCGTGGGGCTGGAAATTGTCTTTAAAACTTGCACCAAAAACTGGGGTCACAAACTCAAATGCAATTATTTATCTTTCTCATGAACAAGAGAAAAGCTTTCTAAAAGCTCCCTAATGCATTTACTGGCTTTGGCCTGAAGAAACAGTTTGAACATATCCCTCAAGTGTTTGTCCCCGTTGAGGCATAATGCAGTCTGGGCTTGGGCACAGCCCAGGTACAGTATGATTTGGGGCTAAACTATAATACATTGCCAAGCGAGAAGGTCTCTTACTCCCCGGTGTTCTAAGGAATAATGTAGCATGGCGACACATTCCACTCTGCATTAGCACTTCTCCTTGCAGGGACCTTAGCAACCTTTTTTCCTAAGCTAACCCTACTCCTGGGGCGCAAGCTATTCCTTTTTATTGCTCTTCAAGCACATGTAAGCAAATGAGCCAGAGTGCAGAAAGCTCTGCTGGGGCTCCTTTGGCTTCTGTGGGGATTAGGCAGCTCTGCAGCCCGCAGTGGCCTCTGTCATCCTAACCTCCCTCTGGCTGGAGGATGCAGTGTAGATTTTCAACTTGCATTCACATAAGGGATCTTATCCGATGTGTCGGGCCATTCTGTAAGTTTGGGGAACAGAAGCGGGACCGAGTATGCAGCTTTAACAGGTGAAGAAATTGAGGACCAGAGTTAAACGGTGGTGGAAGGAGGACCAAAATTAGGGCTCCTGAGTCACCCCCTAGATCTCCTTTGCTATTCACGCCAACGTCTCCTAGACAAACCCGGCTGCAAACAGTCAGCATATTTCAGCTTGGAAATGTGTACTCTTCTCTGCTAGGCAGGTTCTTTGCATTGCCGGTTGTCTTCTCATCACTCAGCCTCAACTCAAGACGCCTCTAGTGCAAAGAGACCTTCCCTGCCAACCTTATCTAACACTTCTTCCACTTCTTTGCCAGCCACTCAGTCCCACCACACTTTTCTCCCTGAAAGCGCTGAAATTGTCTTCTGTATCTGCCTCTTCAGCTGTTCATTTCCCGTCTCTCCTCTAGAGAGGAGCCACTAGAAGGTGTGTTCCATGAAAGCAAAGAGGATGTCTCTCTTGTTGATTCCTGGCTTTTCAGAACTTAAAAGGCTGCACGGTACATTGAAAGTATTCAATAACTATTTGTTGAATAAAACGACTTCCAATCATTCAATTTACCGCATACTATTAATCAGGGAAAAAAAATCATATATGGGAAAGGTCTTCGTCATATATCAGAAAGGTCTGCTGATGGGAAGTCAGAAGACTGGGGCTCTGGTGGGACTTTCCACTATGTAAAAGCGACCATGGCTTAAAAGACTGGTTGCTGTATGACCGTGTATGGTTGAGACAGCTGAGGTCATCTACATCATTACTTACAGCTTCCCCTCAACTCTCATGTCCTGTCAACCGATTCTCTTCCTCAATCAAGCCCCACTCCATTTCCTCGCAGTGAAAATTTCTTCTAACAATGCCCATTCTTAACCGATGGTTTCACCAAAATTACTGACTCAAATAATTCCACACTTTGCTAGCCTAGAAGGGAACATGTTTCTTTAATTCCTAAATCTCAGTCCTGATCCTAGCTGACTGCAGAAAGTCTAACACTTTGCCATGTTTCCTCATCCACATATTTCTAGGAATCTCCAGAAATTTTTCATATGATTCTTCTGTCTCTCCTAATTGTGGCTTGCCCCTGCAGCCAAGCATCGGGCTACACTCGCCTGTTCTGTTTTCCACAGATCTCCTCCTCCCATCTGAAATCATCTTCTGTCGGACTGCTGTTAACACTGAGCCATCAGTAACAGACCTTCCCTTCAGGTCCCCATGACTGTGGAGACCAAGAGGTAGCTCTTAGCATGTTGAAGACAGGCGAGAACGGACAAGAATAGTAACATAAAGAACAGAGTTACGTCTACTCTCAGTAGTCACAAAAGTCCTCCACTGAGACCTGTGCTGATTTCTTCTCTTTTCTCTAATTTCCTTCCTTTTACTTACTTTGGGTTTGCTTTCTTCTTCTTTCTCTCCTTTCTTCCAGGGGAGACTTGGGTAATTAATTTTAGACTTCTTTCCTTTTATAATATAAGCTTTTAAAGCCACATATTTCCCTCTAAGCAGTGCTTTAGCTGCGTCTCACTAATTTGTCTTAGGCTGTGTTTTCATTCAGTTCAAAACAGTCTCTAATTTCTCTTGTGATTTCTTCCTTTATAAGTGAATTAGAGATGTGTGACTTAATTTCCAAGTATTTGAGGATTTTCCAGGTATCTTTTTTGGTTTTGATTTCTAGTTGAATTGCATATGCGATTCCTAGTTTGATTTCAAAATCTTTTAAGTCTTGTTGAGTGTTCAATGAGCACTTTCATGGAATGTGCATTCTCCTGTAGCTGGGTGAAGTGTTCCATATGTGTTCCATATACTTCAGTTAGCTAAAGCTGGCTGATAGCGTTGTCCTCTAAATACCCATTGATCTTTCTGTCTACTTGTTCTAATAACAACAAGAAAAAAAGGAGTTCTGAACTCTCCTCCTTTCACTGTGGATTTATCAATGTGTCCTCTCAGTTTGGTCAGTTTTTGCTCCACGTATTTTGTATTTCTATTGTTAGGCCCATACACATTTAGGACTAAGTCTTCCTGATAAATTGACTTTTTATTACTACTAAAAAATCCTCTTTATTCCTTATAATAATTCTTTTTCTGAAGTTACCTTTGTCTGATATCAATAGAGTCACTTCAGAATTCTTATACGTAGTGCATGCATGCTACATCTTGTTTTTTCCTTTTAACCTATCTCTTTCACAGTTAGAGTGAGTTTCTTAAATACAGCATAAATTTGGGTTTAACCTTTATCCAGTTTAATAATCTCTGCCTTTATGTTGGAGTGCTGAGAATATTTAAACTGAATGTAACTATCAAGACGTTTGGTTTAAATCTACTATTAGCTATTTGTTTTGCATGAATCCCTTGTGTTGTATTTTCCCCCCATTTCCTGCCTGCTTTCAGATTGAGTGTGTTTTATATTTATTAACCAGAGGTCTCTCTTTTTTTTTTTTTTTTTTTTTTTTTTTGTGGTTCGCGGGCCTCTCACTGTTGTGGCCTCTGCCGTTGCGGAGCACAGGCTCCGGACGCGCAGGCTCAGCGGCCATGGCTCACGGGCCTAGCCGCTCCGCGGCATGTGAGATCTTCCCGGACCGGGTCACGAACCCGTGTCTCCTGCATCGGCAGGCGGACTCTCAATCACTGCACCACCAGGGAAGCCCTAACCAGAGGTCTCTTGGCTGAGAGACCTGGCTCTGTTTCAAACTCTTCTGCTTCTTGGCATGCTCAGTGATTTTTTATTGGATCCTGGATATTGTGATGTTATTTTGTGGAAGGCTGGATTTTGTTACATTGCTTTAAAGAATGTTAGGTTTTGCTCCTGCAGGTGGTTAAATAATTTGCATGTCAGTTTGATCAAGTTTTGTTTTCAAGCTTTTTGATTATGAGTCTAGACTAGTTTTCCCTTTAGGATTCTTTAATGAATCTTCTGTGTTTTTACTCCAGTACCTCCATCAGGCTGGGAGATTATATGGTTCCAAGTCCTATGTAAATTCTGGGACTCATCTGACTTGCAGCCTCTACCACCAACCCAGGAATTGCTCTTTCCTCACTAGTTATTCTTTGTCCAGCTTTCTGAATGTCACCCTTGCATATGCAGGGTGGTATTCAGCCAAAGACTCAAGGACAGACACATGCATATTTCTGGAGTTTTTTCTCTGCGTATGTCCCTTCTCCCAGTCATCTGCTTTGCAAATTCTAACCAGTCACACCAGCCTTTCTAAACTCCAAACTCTGTGTTTCCAACTCAACATAGCTGGGCTATGGTTGCATTCCCATTCCCTGTGCCATGGTTTGAAAACTGTCAGGCATAAAGTCAGGGCAATTGTAGAGCTCACTTCATTTGTTTGTCTTCTTTCAGAAATCACAGTCCTGCACCATTGTACAACATCAAACAACAACAAAAAAATTGTCTCATATGTTTTGTCCAGTTTTCTAGTAGTTAACAATGAGAAGGTACATCTGGACCTTTTTACTCCCTCATGGAAAGGTAGCCTTTCTTCCAGGAGTAAGTGACCCCAAGGAAGTCCATTCATTTCAGGACAATCCCCACTAAGTCCCACAGAAATTAGGCCTTAATATCTGAATCGTCTCACCTCTTGACATTAGCACAACAGACAACATCCAAGTACTTTCCAGAGTCTGGCCCACTCATTCTGGAAAATACTGCATGTGGTGCTTCTATAACTCAGTCAATCCAATTCTTTTCAGGATTCTTCTAACAGCATCAAAGTTAAAATGCCACTATACCGTCAATCATTTGCGTCTTTCTTCTTGACCTCTGCCCCAACTATCAGACAAGAACTCATATCCATCTTCCAAATATGATAAATGTTTTTGAGAGATGAATCAATCTAAATCTTAACATGGAAAATATATTTGACCTAAGGGAAACACAATATGGTACAATGAAATGCTAGCTGAAATGGAAACAATTTTTTTACATTATTACAGAGAAATGTTCAGCTTTTGGGTCCATATCATCTTGAATGTCTCTATTTTCAAATTTACTTTACCTTTGAAAAACTTCAAGATTTATCAAAGTGGTCTTTCAGTGCAAAGAGCATCTACATAATAACTTTATTTCCACAAATAACAGAATAAGAGAATCAGAGAAAAAGCCTGAAGCTTTTAAGTTATAGTTCTTCCCAGAGTTTAATATCTCCACAGAAGTTTTAGAGATTCACAGGACTTATTCCAAGCCCTGGATTAAATTACATTTTTTTCCCCTCTCCCCCCAGCAGTCTCTATAAAAGGGAATCTTTACAAAGTTAGTGGCCTAAGAAGGGGTATCCAATTATGAGATAAAGTCACATGAAGGTTTCTTCCCCCACCCTTCAGGCTTTCTCCCTGTTTTTGTTGTTTGGTTCAGAAGCATATATATTACCTGGATCTAATTATGTTGTCAAATAATCAAGGATGGCAGTCAACTGTAGATGCATGATACTGAGCCAATTCTCAGATCTCCCTCTCTCATGTATAGAACAACAGGATTATATTGCTCACAGGGCTGTTTTCAAATAACATCTGAGGGACTTCCCTGGTGGTCCAGTGGTTAAGAATCCGTCCTGCAATGCAATTCAATCCCTGGTTGGGGAATTAAGATCCCACATGCCACAGGGCAACTAAGCCTGCGTGCCACAACTACTGAGCCCGTGCGCCACAACCAGAGAGCCCGCGTGCCACAACTACAGAGCCCACGTACTCCGGAGCCCATGCGCCACAGCTAGAGAAAAGCCCAGCCCACAACTAGAGAGAAGCCTGTGTGCTGGAACAAAGAGCCTGCACTGCAATGAAAGATCCCGCGTGCTGCAACTAAGACCTGACACAGCCATAAATAAATACATAAACAAACAAATAAATAAAAAATAAATAACATCTGATTATTTTTTTAAGGGACAAAGACAATAAATATATATCTTTTTGCTTTATATGGTGTCCCTAATTTAGTTTTATTCATTTTAATATTCATATATTCTCTGCATATATGTGTTCTAAGAACCACATGAAAAAGTGTCTCAGAAAACCAATTTAGATGAAAGGTCTTTAATATTTTAAAGTCTCTTCTCATCTGGGATAGGTTCTGTTTCCCTTAAAAATGTCATCAGGTGAGAGAGCTAGATATGGCCAGGCCTATATGTGAGAGAAGAATAGACTTAATTGAATTGGTGTACCCTAGGATCAGAGCTTTGTGGTAACTTTGTGGAAGATCAAAGTGTGTTACTGTGTAAAAGAACGAGTCCACCCCTTCTATGATCAGTGGCCTCTCTCCTCTCTGAGTAAAGAAAGGATGCTGGCAGAGAGTAATTCCATCATCAATTCTTCTTAGTTCTTAATTACTTGGTCCCAGAAAGACTGAAGCCAGAACCTAGAGTTTTAATAGAGCCTTCAAGATGACCCCTGGTAATTCCTGCCTCCTGGTATTCACACCCTGTGGAAGCCCCTCCCTTGAGTGTGTGGGTTTTATTCAGTCACCCACTTGCAATAGAATATGATAGAGCATTAGATGTCACTTTTGAGCTTCTGTCTCGAGTGTTCTCTCTCTCTCTCTCTCTCTCTCTCTCTCTCTCCGCCTCTCTCTCTCTCTCTCTCTCTGCCTCTCTCTCTCATCAGTTACCCTGGAGGAATCCAGCAGTCCTTTGGAGAGGTCCATGTGACAAGGACCTGAGGTTAATCAACAAACACATGGATGAGCCTAGAAGTGGAGCCTCCTCCACTTGACTCTTCAGATGAGACCACATCTTGCTGCAACCTCATAAGAGGTCTTAAGCCAGACGCACCCAGCTTAGCCATTTCTGATTCTTAACTCACAGAAACTATGCAATAATAAATGTTCATTGTTTTAAACTACTAAATTTTGAGGTAATTTGTTAGGCAGCCGTAGGTAACTAATACTAAAGAAGCTACATAATGTTATTGATAAAAATGAACCAAAAAAAGGTCTATAGGTCAGAAAATTTGAGCACTAGTCCTGCCTCTGTCACTAACCAGCTGATGTCTGTGAAAGTCTCATTTGCTTCTGGGCTTCTGTTTCTCCAATGTTTAAAAATAAAGGATTGTGTTTGCTGATTTTTTATACCATATAGTTTTATATTTCTTTTAGTATCTATACAGTGTAAGTAGTGTGTGTGTGTGTGTGTGTAAAAATATACAAGTCTAAGATTCTGATGAAGAAATCAAAGAAGATATGTATACAAATGGAGAGCTACTTCAAGTTTATGGGTAGGAAGTCTCAATATTGTTATGATATCAGTCCTCCCAATTTGGCCCATAGATTCAACACAATCCCAATCAAAGTCCCAGCAAATCCTTTTGTTCCTATCAACAAACTGATTCAAAAGTTTATATGGAAAGGCAGAAGACCCGGTATAGCCAACAAAATATTGAAGAACAACAATGTCAGAAGACTGACACTACCTGACTTCCAGATTTACTATAAAGCTACAGTAATCAACACAGTGTGATACTGGTGAATGAACAGACAACTAGATCAATAAAACAGAAGAGAGAGCCAAGAAATAGACCTACACATATACGGTCAACTGATCTTTGACAAAGGAGCAAAGGCAATACAATGGAGAAAGACTACCTTTCTATCTTGAAAAGGTAGTTTTTCAATAGGTGGTGTGGAATGACTGGAAATCCCCATGTAAAAAAAATAATAATTTAGACTTTACATCTGTCACCAAAAAATGAACTCAAAATAGATCATAGGCCTAAATGTAAAAAGTAAAACTATAAAACTCCTAGATGATAACACAGGACGAAACCTAGGAGACCTTGGGTATGGAGATGACTCTTTAGATACAACAGCAAGGGCATAAGCCATGAAGGATATCATTCATGAGTTGAACTTTATTAAAATTAAAAACTTTTGCTCTCTGAAAGACACTGTTAAGAGTATGAATAGACAGACCACAGACTGGCAGAAAACCTTTGCAAAACACATATCTGATAAAGGATCCATATCCAAAATATATGAGTAACTTAACTCAACAAGAAAACAAAAAACACAATTAAAAAGTGGGCCGAATATCTTAACAGACACTTCATCAAAGAAGACATACAGATAGAAAATAAGCATATGAAAAGATGCCCAACGTCATATGTCTTTCTGCAATTGCATGTTAGAACAACAGTGAGATACCACTACACACCTATTATAGAATAACCAAAACCTGAAACATCAAGAATACCAACTGTGGATGTAAAGCGATAGGAACACTCATTCATTGCTGGTGAGAATGAAAAATGGTACAGTCACTTTGGAAGACAGTTTGGTGGTTTCTTACAAAGCTAAACATAGTCTTATAATTCAGCTATCATGCTCCTTGGTATGTACCCAAGATGATGTAAAAACTTCTGTCCACAAAAAAACCTGCATGTGAGTCTTTACAGCAGCCTTATTCATAACCGCGAAAATTTGGAAGCAACAAAGATGTCCTTAGATAGGTGAATGAATTAACAAACTTTGGTCCAACCATACAGTGGAACATTATTCTGCTATAAATATAAATAAGTTATCGAGCCGTGAAAATACACAGAGGAATCTTAAATGCGTATTACTAAGTGAAAGCTGACAGGTTGAAAAGGCTGCATACTATATGATCCCAACTATGCGACATTCTGGAAAAGGCAAAATGGTAGAAAGATCTGTGGTTCCCAGGGGTTTGGAGAAGGGAAGAAAGGGTTGTACAGGCGGAGCACAGGTGATTTTTAGGGCAGTGAGACTATTCTCTATGATACTCCAATGGTGGATACATGACATTATGCATTTGTCAAAGTCCAGAGAATGTACAACACAGAGTGAGCCCTAACGTAAACCAGGGACTTTCATTAATAATAATGTATTTTTTGTTCCCCAGTTGTAACAAATGTACCACACTAATGCAGGATATTAATCATAGGCAAACTGTGAGGTGAGAGGAGTGTGGGAAAGAAGAGATACATATGGAAGCTCTGTACTTTCTGATCAGTTTTTTTGTAAACCTAAAACTATTCTAAAAAATATTTTTAAAATATTGTTACACACATATTCCCGTTCCCATATTGAGTTGGATTCGTTTTCACCTGGGCTTATGTCAGACTCATGATCCAGCAGTGACAGCTCTGCCTATGGCAGTGGACTGCATCGTTACTTCTAGACATCAGTAACAATATTCAAGGTGTGATATTTTCTAAGCATCTAATAATTAATTATTAATACATTTATTACATGCGTGGTGTGGTGGTTAAGAAGGCTCAGAGGAGAGACTGGTTCGAATTTTATTTCTAGTACTAAAGTGCTAGTAAAGTTACTAAATCCATATACCTTGATTCCCTCATCTCCACCACTGATGTAAAGTGTGAGGTTGAAATCAGTTAGTAATTGTAAATCACAGAAAAATGTTTGGCACATAGCAGGCACTCCATAAGTGTGAACTCTTATTTTGGTTATCCATTGCTCCTTTGGGTTTTATATATTGCCTATCTGTGTGTCTCTGTTTTAACTCCCTAACCGGACAGCAGATCTATATTTTAAACATCGTAAAAAACAAAACAAAAAACCTGGAGATAAACAGTGGACCTTGCATGTGCTAGGTTCTTAGCAAGTACTTGCTGATGGATGTTTAAATGAATACAAAACAGAGGAATGGTTGGAGGGAAATAAAGAAGGGGATATTTTCAAAATGGCCTTTTATTTGCCACATCAATACAAATAATCCTACTTTTCACCAAGTCGCCTGGAGAAATATTTTCATCCACACCTTTGTCCCAAGAGGGCTTTTTTCTTTCTCGGTGTATTTCTATATCAGCATTGAATGTCAGCTAGATTCTTCCCTTAATATCTTCAAAGTAGAGCTAAAAAGAAGGGGAGTCAGCCTCACAAAGAAAATGTACTCACCAGGAACTCCTCAAAGGAACACGACAGCCGTGCTAACAAGTGAAAAGATGAATTTTTAAAGAACAACTCTGAATTCCAGCTTGGAAGTGTCTTGTTTCAAAGAACACTGATGGGGTAACATTTCACTGATTAAATATGCTTAATAACAAAACCTAGGAAGCACAATGCAAGTAATACGTATCTTTCATAAACTCCAAAAAGAGACGATCAAAACTGAATTGCTCCCAAACTGAAGAGGTTACACAAGTGTATCAATCATGAAATCTATCCAATTTTCTAGGCAATGGAAAGGATCCCACTCTCCCTTCTCAGTAATGCTATATACTTATAAATGACAGTGTTTGGACCACAATATTTGACTGGCATGAAAGACTGAACGTCAGTAACAAAGAATTTGCTTTCTTCTCCCAACAACGTCCCCTTGAGTCTCCTTTGTTCACTAAAAGCATATGATTCATTGGTTAAAAAGCTGCCTTATTTTTGGTGTACCATCCAAAGGACTGGATTAATAATGACAATAAAAATAATAGCCAACATTAATTATGTATTTTCTCATTTAATTATCAAAACCCTATGGGGTAAGATATTTTTTATCTTTCTTTTTACTATCTTATTACCTTTCTTTTGCAGATAGAACACTGAAGCTTAAAGAAGTAAGACAACTTACTCAAGGCCTAATTATCAAGCGAAGAAACAGCTTGAAACCATCTAGATTCATACCGTGCCTCTCTCCTTGCTGCCTGGACCTCACCCCAAAGTAACAGCAGACTTAACTCTCCATTCCCTACTCTCTCCTACCTGAAATCAAAACTTCTCTATGCTGTGTCCTGTTGCCCCAAAGCTTGACTGGATGTGTGGCAATGAATTAGTCACAACAACTTATCCTAACTAAAATGCTAGCCAGTTCATTGTCACCTCTCCATAGAAACAGACTGCCTTACATTAAGGTTAAATATATGAAAGGCAGTAAGTAGTAGCAAGGGAATTTCAGAAACCAGGACTAATCAGAGGCAGAAATATTTCAGGTTGGGGACTAGCTCTGGGGGACAGAATCATCTCCCTTCAACATTTTACCAACACACGTGGCAGTTACTTTTTCCACCTTATAAATGGTCCACCTTGATTTTTAAAGACATACGATTTGGGTACCAACTGTCTAAATATGCCTCTTCACATATGGCAAAAAATGTGAAGGCTAAGGACACTGACATGGAAAGTAACAATGCAGAGGCAGAAAAACTTACATGGAAAGACCTATGATACGAATCTAATTGTCTAGACTTAGTATTTCTTAAAGTATACCTGTAAGATGGTAATAAAAAGAAGATAGGAAGTAATGTAATTCCAAAATATGCTTTAAAATACTGCTTGTTTTAGTCTCTCTTAGAGACTCAAAAATATAAAAGCTTTGAGAGGTCTCACAGTAAATGAACAAGTTAATCTTTGTTTGAGCCAGTGTTACCAAATGTAATACCTATTAATATTCTTGGATATTAGGGAACCATGGAACACACTTTGGTAAATGTGAATGTAATCACTGAAGAGAGAGAGGAGAATAAATGGAAAAAGTGATGGTTGGATTCAGATCAAAAAGTAAAAGTGGCTTCCATCTGGAATGTGGATTAAGTGCAGTGAAGCTGCTATGTATCTACATGGTGTTCTAGTTGTCAGAGACTGCTAGAACATTCCCCCAAATCTCAATGAACTTACACAAGAGAAGCTGATTTATAACTCATGTGACAACTCAATGTGGTAATCTAAGGACCCAGCATTCTTCTATCTTTCGCCTCCAATATCGTGTAGGGACCTCAGAGTCATCTTCTAGATTCTTAGCATCACACAGAGAAAGAACAGAAGCCTCTCACACGAGGTCTTCGGTCCAAACTTGTAAGTTGTGTGCCTCACCTTTCACGTTCTACCACCTAGAACTCAGTCACGTGGTCATACTTTACTACAAAGGAGTCTGAATAATGTCGTCTAGCTGTGTGCCCCGTGAGAAAAGGACACCATACAGGTGACTATTCTCTGCTACAGATGGAATTAGAATCGGAATTGAAGTCATAGAAAAAAATGTGGAGAAAACCTTGGTCCCGGAACCCAGGTTGGGTCTGTCCAAACAAATTCCCCTGGAGATGAGAGTTTATATTTTTACCTTGGAATGGAGACTCTTGGGTTAATGAGCATTAATCTATCCCTCTGCCTACTTCAAAATGAAACTGACTGTGCTTCCTAAATTACAGAATGAGAGAGCAAGGTCTCCTGGAGAAGAATAAACAGTGAAGTTGCTCCGGAATTTAAGGCTGCTTGCCCCTGGAAAGCATTGTTCTATTTTGTTTCAGTTTTTTGTCAGTTAAAGAAGGAGCCTTTCTTAAAGGTCTAAAATCGTGAAATAATAGGAAGAACGTGAGTATGTCATTTCATCAGTTCAGTGTACAGAGCTCTCTGTTTTCTTCCTTGACAAGGGTCTTACTAAACATGCCAAGAACATTTATTAGCACAGGAGGTTAGAAGAGATGTTATATAAATGGACTTTCAAGTGACTGATAACTCACAATATTGCCTTAAATTTATTTGAGCATATGTCATATGTTCAAGTCACAACCTTCATATAGGTGAGTATGTGTGCCTGGCTATTATAAGATCAACTGTTACAGGATGAGATACTTATGAAAGAATTATCCATGAATATAAATAGATACCAGCTCACCAGAAATATTGTCAAAGCTCTAGCAATGGCCTGACATAGCAAGGGACTAAGCAATGAGACAGTCTTATCCATTAAAAATGAAAATCAAGTATCAGAGGGGCAACCCACTTGCTGGAAGTTCCAGGAACGCAGTGGTTAGTAAATAAATGACTTGACTTGGCAGGGAGGAAAAAAGTAGGATTTGGAAGAAAGACATCTCTTTAAGGTTGCCATTGGTGAGAAAATCCTGCTGGAGCCTCCAAGGCTGTGCTTTAGTCACTGCTTCATCTGGGATGGAAAGAGTAACAGTCCCATTTTACAGACAGGAAAGTTGAGAGTTTAAGAGGTTTATCCAAGGGCACAGCAGAAAATAAGTATCGAATTTGAGCCTGGTCTGTCTGGTTCCAATGCCTGCTTTTTGCCTACTATATCATTCTGTCTACCTTCTCTGAATTGACTGAAAACAATTCATGGCGACACATCCTAATTTCTAAACCATTTTCAACCAAAGATTTCATTTCCTGAAATATGTCCATGAAAAGCTATTATATTTTGCTATCTCAGAGAGTAATTTTCTTTTAAGATACTGAGTTTATTTTTGTTAAATGGCAGAGTATACCCAGGCCTTGCCATTTCACTTTGCTTAAAGTAACTTCTACAAACGTGCATTTTCTGAAGATGCATAAAAAATTCTCCCTGTTTTCTAAGCTATTGTGACTGTCATGGAGAATCAGGTTGAGAGAATCGTATCAAACATCTAAACAGCTAGTTGAAAATAAATCTGTCCAATGCCCCTATGCCTTATACATAGGAAATATAATCACTTAATAAATATTTATTGAATGAAAGAATGACTGGGAACTTCATAAGGCATTTGGGAAGTATTTGGAAAAATAGAAAGCTTTTTCCCATTGGTTAAGTCTCTCTATTTTTCTGGTTGAGTGGTATCAAATAAGAACAGTAGGAAATTCATTGGCCTTAACAATAAATAATAACTTGGCTTAATAACAGAAAATAGTTTTCTCTAGGGGTACAAAAAATGTGCCAACAAAATAATGAGACACCTTTTAAATGAACACTCCCAATCAATTTATCAGAATTAATATTATCCTTAAATTAGTATATTAGGAGGCCATGCTATCATTTCAACAATGGTACCATATTTTCAAACACTGTGGGATTACCTAAGTGAGGCTGCTTTCATAGAGGCAGGGACGGAGACTGTGACAGGAGGGAAGCCAGTGAATCATATCCTACCTGAACCTCCGGGGAAGAGACCAGGGCTCACCACTGCCGACGGCTAGGGAGGGAAAGTTTGCAGTTGGAGGATGGGAGCAGCCGGCTCCAACTGACTTGGTCTCAAGAACAAACATGTAAAAGAAACACGTAGGCACGTGATAGAGACACTCTGCCAAGTAGCGCCTTCTGATTATTGCACCCTCCTCATTTCCTATAGGGGTGAAATGGACCTGCGATCTGCCGAAATAAAACCACGGCAGATCTACACTGTCCCTTCACGCATCAGCTTGCCCGGAAATATGCAAGCACTGATCCACAGAATCTTCTACAAAACTCACCTCAATTCTGAACACTTGTATAAAGCAGAAATCTTCTTCCCATAAGAATTAATAAACAGACAAAAATCTCCAGGCATACGAAAAAATACTCGGTAGTTGAAAAGAAGGATAGACAGAGACAGAGATTTAGGCATACTAGTATGTATGCATATGTGTGTGGGGGGGTGTGTGTGTGTGTGTATAAATCACATCAAATTTCCCTAAAGAAACAGATTTACTGAAAGAAATAGAAAAAAATGTATATCTCTCTCTGAATTACGTCAAAGAAATTCAGAAAAATAGTGAATGTGAGAAATGAAAACAGCATGAGATCAGCAAATTTTACTTTCAGTTTAAAAATTACATGACAAAGTAGCACTATGTACAACAGCCAAGATATGGAAACAACCCAAGTGCCCACCAACAGGTGATTGTTTTAAGATGTGGTGTGTGTATATATATATCTCACACACAATGGAATACTACTCAGCCATGAAAAAGAAAAGAATATTGCCATTTGCAGCCACATGGATGGACCTAGAGAATATCATACTAAGTGAAGTAAGTCAGACAGAGAAAGACAAATATTACATGGACTCACATTGGGAATCTAAAAAGTAATCCAAATAAATCTATATACAAAACAGAAACAGACTCACAAACGTAAAAAACAAACTCACTGTTACCAAAGGGGAAAGGAAAAGGGAGGAGGGATAAATTAGTAGTATATTATTATCATATACAAACTACTCTATATAAAACAGGTAAGCAACAAGGCTGTATTATATGACATAAGGAACTATATTTGATATCTCATAATAATCTATAATGGAAAATAATCTGGAAAAAATATATATATATATAACTGAATCACTATGCTGTACACCTGAAACTAACACAATATTGTAAATCAACTATTCTTCAATTAAAAAAAAATTTAATTACATGACTGTAGTCATTAAAACTACAGTGATGAAAGACAACAGAGAATTGTAAGTTTCAGAAGAAGGAGTTAGAAGATGAACATTCTCCCCACTGACTCAGAAGAGTTACAGATAATGAGAGAATAAGCAAAAGGAAAAGAGAAATAAATGACACATCAGGAGAGATAATATACATATGACTAGTAAAAATAAATTAAATAGATGAAAGCAACAATCGAAGTAAAAGAAGAAAAGGTCCCTGTGCTAAAGAAAGGACTAATTCTTTAGATCAAAGGGCCCGTTCCAAGTATGGGGCAAAATTAATAAAATACACATTGATCAGGACTCTAAATGTTTCCTGTATATATTTCATGTATAAAGAAATTATGAGGAACTAGGGAGAAGAAATCATATTCTTCATGTTGGGAGGGAAAACCCTTATTGACACCAAAATCTCCTCCTCAACATAAAATGACACAAGACAAAATCTACGAAATTTTAAGAATTATGGAGAAGATCTTGACCCAAGATTTCCACAATCAGTCAAGCCATTTACATATGAGGACAGCAGAAAGAGTTTCTCAGACATACAAGCATTTTCTTAGTGTTCCATAAACATACATTCCCTTAAAAAGGGAAAAGGAAGTCTCAAAAGCTTTAATAAACAATTAATTAAAAATAAAATGACCTTAAGTGAGAAGGAATATGAAAAAACAATTAGTAAAGAGAAAAGGGAAAGAGAAATTTAACCAGTTAATATTTAAATACATCTAAATTTAATGTTTTCTTGATTTTACCAAAACATCATGAAGGTTTTCACTCAGGTATGACTACCACATGGATTTCCAGAGTTACTGACTCCAAAATGGATCCTGATTTCAAAGATGTTATAATGTGAAGAAGATGCATCTTCAAAATGATTCAATAGGGTATTAATTTCTAAATAATTGAAGTAATACATAATGTAGAAAATTAATTTCAAAAGAGAAGAAACAATATTTTTAAAATGATATAGAATTTCCTAATATTACAAAACAAGCTAGAAAATTAAAAACTAAGGAAGATATAAAATTATTTCATATGTCTTATCTTTAGAAGGATGAATCAACACAGTAGAAAACCTAGATAAGTTTGGGTATGGTGATGACCTTCTAGATATAACTCCAAGAAGAAATAATTGATAAACTAGATTTCATTAAAATGAAAAACTTTTGCTCTGTGAGTCACTGTTAAGAGAAGGAGAGGCAAGCCACAGACAGGCAGAAAATATTTACAAAACACATAACTGATAAAGAATTCACACAAAATATACAAATAACTCTTAAAATTCAACAACAAGAAAACAAAGAATCAGATTAAAAAATACGTCAAAGACCTTAACAGACAGGTCATGAAAAAAGATATACAGATAGCAAATAAGCATAAGAAAAGATGCTCCACATCATATGTCATCAAGGAAATGCAAATTAAAACAACAATGAGATCACTACACACCTATTAGAATGACTAAAATTCAAAACAACTAACACCAAACGCTGGTGAGGAACTCTCATTCACTGCTGGTGGGAATACAACATGTTACAGCCATTTTGGAAGACAATTTGGTGATTTCCTACAAAACTGAACATACTTGCACCATAAGATCCAGCAATAGTGCTTCTTGGTATTTATCCGAAGGTGATTAAAACTTATATTCACCCCAATACCCGCACATGGATGTTTACAGAAGCTTTTTTCATAATTTGCCACAACGTGGATATAACCAAGATGTCTTTCAGTAGGTGAATGGATAAGTAAACTGTAGTACATCCAGTCAATGGAATGTTACTCAGTGCTAAAAAGAAAAGAACTACCAAGCCATGAAAAGACATGGAGGGACCTTAATGCATATTACTAAATTAAAGAAGCCAATCTGAAAAGGCTACATATTGTATGATTCCAACTATATGGCGTTCTGGAAGAGGCAAAACTATAGACGCAGTAAAAAGATCAGTTTGCCAGGGGGCACTGAGGGTGGGGAAGAAAGAATAGGTAGAATACAGAGGACTTTTACAGCACTGAAAATATTTTGTATGACACAAAAATGTTAAATACATATCATTATAAATGTGTTCAAACCCATAGAACGTACAAAGCCAAGAGTGAAACTTAATGTGAAGTATGGACTTGGGTGATTATGATATATCAGTGTAGGTTCATCAACTGCAATAAGTGTACTACCCTGGCAAGGGATGATAATGCGGGAGGCTATGCATGTGTGGGGGCAGGGGATATATGGAAAAATCTTTGTACCTTCTATTCAATTTGCCATAAACCTAAAACTGCTTTAAAAAGAATTAAGTCTTTCAAAGAAAAAAAAAGAGTAAGGAGCCAAAAGGCATGGGAAAAAGCATTATGGAGATGTGTCACAAATTAATTAATAAAATTATTATGCTTTTTTCTAGGAAAAAAGGGATGAATCAAAAATATGGTCTCATTATTTATATTATCCCTAGAGACAACAAAACAGTACAGCATGACTAATAGAGAAAAAGTAAAGAAAAAAAGAAATAGCAAGAAATTATTTTTTAATAACATAAAATTATAGAGATAGGATATGTCAGATTTCCCAATAAATATAAATGAGATAAACTATTCTATTAACTGACAAAAATTTCCATATGTATTAAAAAATAAAATCCATCTATATTATTTATAACACATTCCAAATAATTAATACAAAAAGTTTTAAAGCATAGGACAGGGAGATTTAAAAAAGAAGACATTCATAAGAGTATTAGAAATCAGGATACTGCTACTAGACCACACATTTCTTTTTAATTAGGGTAGATATTTTTAAAAGAGATACATTGACAGAGAAAAAAGAACGGATAGATATTCATTCCAATACATATGCAGAAGTCAGCCTCACAAGAAAGAAGCAATTTTCCCTAAGAAGGCTTTAAGTACCCGTAAGCAAAATGTGAAAGAGCACAGGGAGAAAAAATCAGGCAGATTTTAAAATTATAAAAGACCACTTACAAAGCAGCTAAGCCAATCATGCCCCTCTTAGCATACAGAATAACAACCTCAGGCATTCACTCCAAGGAAAGCCATGAGAGGACTAAGCTCTAGAAATAATGGGAATCTGCTTGCAAAGCAAAAAGGGTTCGATTATGGAAACAGAGCGACAATTATGAGAGTTGCTAGGTTAAGTGGAAATTCAGAAGAGGGAGCTAGAGGATCAGAGAAAACTCACTAACTAGTCCTAAAGCAGGTGGACAAGTTACAGTTCACAGGGAAATCTGGAAATTAAATTACACGAGCCACAGGTGATACTGCAAAGGGGAGCTCTTGGAGAGGGCTATGGGAAGATGTTGCCTCTGTACATTTTATGCCCCTGTGAGCCTGCAGCCAAGCATCTGATGTTGGGCCTGGGGCTGCTATTAGTCAGCAAGGTCAGCAGTTTGGAAGAAGAACTGAACACCAAGCAGAAAAGAATAAGGACAATCCAGACCCCTCTGGGCATTTCTGCATCTATTCTTCACCCTACCTGCCTACAAAGACCTTAAGAAAGTAATGATCACAATTTTGCTTCCACCCTCCAAAATTTCATGCAAGTTCCTCTCTGGACTAATTCTAACTCAGAATCATACAGGGTAGGGAATTCTGGGAAATGTAGTATTCAGGTTCATCAAGTTGACAAGAGAACAATCCAGCTAGGTTGGTTGGAGCTACAGGAAGTAGATGGCATTTCTACCTTGGGCATTAAGTCTGGAGATGGAAGAAAAATCAAAGCTGAGGAAACTGCAAATCCACAACCAGCAGAGAAAAAAAAAAAAAGGAAAGAAAAGTATAACCAGGAGAAATGGTCAATATGTAAGGAGAACCACTGACCAAAACCGCACACCCTGGCCAGGCCCGACAGTAACCACCTGCATGAGTTATCTTACAACAGAAAGTCCTGGTAAGGAATGCAGAACTAACAAGCTACCACCAACCAGAAGAATTTGGGAAAGTTCAAAAAGAGAGAGGAGACACCAGTCCATATGTCCTGGCAACCTCCCAGAATCCTTCTCACTGGAATCCGCCTTGGCTGAGTGATGCACGCACCACCAGGAAGGACCCTGAGTCAGAATGACTGGCTAGAGACAACCCGGAAACTAACCCCATTACCATAAAACCCAAGACTGAGCACCACATGTCAGGGCAGTTCTCCTGGGTTCCCTTAGCCTGCTGCTCTCCACCCAGGCACCCCTTCCCAATAAAGTCTCTTGCTTTGTCAGCACGTTTGTCTCCTCAGGCAATTCATTTCCAAGCGGTAGAGAAGAGCCCACTCTCGGGCCCTGGAAGGGGTCCCCATTCTTGCAACAAATACAGCACTTTCTATCTCCCAGACTAAATGTTGCATTATTTGGCAGTCTACATAGAGTACCTTTTATCACTGTAAAATAACCCTCCTAGATATTGATAAAAGACACAATCTAAAAAACAGATATAGAAGTCATTTTCTTCACCAAACAGCAGAGAATGAAAATATATAAAGCAAAAACTTTTAGAAATAACACAACAAATGGCCAATTCCAAAAGCATTTTAAGAGCCTTCAGCAAGACTCTTTCAGAAATCAGCAGATCAAGGAGAGGAGAAAAAAGCAAATACTTATATATGACATTTGAATTACATAATGAGCAACCTTGATTCAATATCTATTTATAGAATTCTGTACTTAGGGAATAAAATTCTTGCCTCAAGGAACATTTATAAAATTTGGCCACGCTTTAGGCCATTAAAAATTCAAGAAATACAATAAAGCAGAAATCAACAAGCCATATTCTTTAACAATAAGGTAATAAAATAAGAACTTGCAAAAAATAACCTTTGTATATACGCATTTATAGCCACTTTGTAGTTTAAAATATTCTTCTGAATAAGTCTTGATTTAAATAGCAATAAAAATTAAAATTATAAACTATTTTAGATATTAATAAAAGCAAGAACACTGTACATCCAAATCTATAGGAAATAATCAAAAACGTATTTAGAGAAAATTTTGAAATGTACATTAAGTGCATACATAAATAAGAATTATTTAAAATGAATTATCTTTCAGCAAAGCTGCAAGATACATAATCAACACAGAAATATCAGTTTTAATTCTATATACTAACAATGAAAAATCTTAAAGGTAATTTAGAAAAACATCCAATTTACAATAATAGCATAAAAAAAGAATAAAATACATAAGAATAAATTTAACTAAGGAGATGAAAGAGTTGAAATGAAAACTACAAATGAAAACTACAAAACAATGCAGAAGGAAATTAAAGAAGATACAAATAAATGGGTATGCCTCTTGTGGTCATGAACTGGAAGACTTAATACAGCTAAAAAAATCTTTCCTACCCAAAGCAATATACAGATTCAGAGCAATCCCTATCTAAATTCCAATGACACTTTTTGAAGAAATAGAAAAAAAATCCTAAATTTCATATGGAATTTCAAAGGATTCTGAATATGCAAAACAATTCTGAAAAAGCAGGACAAAGCTGGAGATTTTGCACTTCTTGATTTCAAAATATATTACAAATCTACAGTAATCCAAATAGTGTGGTACTGGCTTAAAGGCAGGCATAAACTAACGAAACAGAATAGAGATCTCAGAAATAAACCCATACAAATATGGTAAAATGATCTTCAAAAGGGCACCAAGACTCCACAATGGGGCAAGGATAATCTCTTCAACAAATGATGATGGGAAAATTGGATATCTACACACAAGAGAATGAAGTTGGATCTTACCATGTGATATACAAAACTCAACTCAAAATAGATTAAAGAACTAAACATAAGACCTGAAACTATAAAGTTCCTAGAAAAAAACATAGAGGAACAGCTTCACAACACTGGATTTAGCAATGCTTTTTTGGACATGACACCAAAAACACAGGCAACAAAAGGAAAAATAGACAAACGAGACTACATAGATTTAAAAACTTCTGTGCAGAAAAGGGTACAGTCAACAGAGTGAAAAGGCAACCTATGGAATGAGAGAAAAATATTAGCAAACCATATATCTGATAAGAATTTACCTCCAGAATATATAAAGAGTTCCTACACCTGAATGACAAAAACCCAAATAATCCAATTTAAAAATGGGCAAAGGACTTGTATATACATTTCTCCAAAGAAGATGTATAAATGAAAATGAAAGATGTTCAACATCACTAATCATCAGGGAAATGCAAATCAAAACCACAGTAAGATATCATCTCATACCCATCAGGATGACCACTCTCAAGAAAACAGAAAATAACAGTGCTGGTGAGGATGTAGGAAAATTGGAACACTTATGATTGTTTGTGGGGATGTAAACTGGTACAGCCCCTGTGGAAAACAGTATGGAGTTTCATCAAAAAATTAAAAATAGAATTATCATACAGTCCAGCAATCCTGCTCCTGGGTATATATTCCAAAAAATTGAAAAACAGGACCTTTAAGAGATATTTGCACACACATTTTCATTGCAGCAATATTCATAGTAGACAGGGGTGGAAGCAATCTGAATGTCTACCAATGGATGAACGGATAAAAAACAAACGCTATATACATACAATGGAATATTATTCAGCCTTTAAAAAGATACAAATTCTGCCATATACTATAACTTGATGAATCTTGAAAATATTAAGTGAAATAAGCCAGTCACAAAAAGACAAATACTGCATGATTCCACTTATGAGCTATCTAAAGTAGCCAAACTCAAAGAAATGAAAAGTAGAACACGGTTATCAGAGGTTGGGAGAGGGGAAAAGAGGAGCTGCTGTTCAATGGGTGTAGAGTTTAGTTTCGCAAGATGACAAAGCTCTAAAGACCCCTTTCACAACAATGTGCATATAGTTAACACTACTGTACTGGACACTTAAAAATGGTTAAGATGGTAAATTCTATGTTACCACAATAAAAAAAATAAATTATCAAAATAGCTTTTAAAAGCATCTAAATAAATAATAGGGAGCAGCTATTAAATTAAAGCAGAAACTGACAAAATTGAAAACAAAAGAGCAATCTTAGGGCTTCCCTGGTGGCGCAGTGCTTGAGAGTCTGCCTGCCGATGCAGGGGACACGGGTTCGTGCCCCAGTCTGGGAAGATCCCACATGCCGCGGAGCGGCTGGGCCCGTGAGCCATGGCCGCTGAGCCTGCACGTCCGGAGCCTGTGCTCCGCAACGGGAGAGGCCACAAAAGTGAGAGGCCCACGTAACAACAACAACAAAAAAAGCCATCTTAACCAGTCAATCTGAAATCTGAGTCCTTGTGAAAAGCGATAAAATAGAAAATAGAAAGGGAACAAAACTATAAATAAAGACAACTGGGTTTGTTTGTTTAATTATAAGAAGATCCTGTGTTCAGCTGTGGTAGACCGTAGCCCCTTGGGTCTTTGATGCAAAAGGTAAGTGACAGCATGTGTCCACAAACTGTATCATTAAATTATCACAGATGCAGCTGTGTACATATAGTGCCTGATCATTACTGTATCACTTAGGGCACATTGGAACCACACGATATTTATGGCATTGTAGAACAAACCATCACCATTCTCATGCATTGCCAGAAGGAATGCAAAGCAGCGCCAATGAATAAAGGGAACAAAATTACCTCTAAGTCCTCTATGGCATAGGATCTTGCTGGGTGATAAAAAGCGCTGAGCAGGGTCTATCTGAGCGTCTTATGCACCAAACACATCACCCACTCAAGTATAATTAACTTATATTACTATTATGAAATGACTTTTGGAAAAGCAAATCACCCAGATCAAACATTCAGCAAGTGTCCTAAAAGAAAAATTACCCATTTACTGGAAAACCCTCTCCAATCACAAGTCTATACCCCTCAGTTGGCAAAGTGCTTAAGACCCCAGCAAGTCTATATAAAAACTTCACTCCCCAGAAGTGGTCCTTTGTGGGTGAGAATTCCACATTCTCAGCTGCCTGTTTATTCCCCAAATTAGCAAATGTCCAAAGGGTAAAAGCTATAGAAGTTGGATCACCTGCTAGAGGTTTCCCCTTCTCTGAAGAATTGGGGCCTGCAGTTCATACTGTCTAAATTCTTCTCCTCTGGTTTCTAAGAAATAATTTCTATATTTTATGCAGCTGTCAAAGTTGTTTTTGGTGAGACCTGGTCTGCCTCTAGCTCCTTCATACCACATGGAAGTGGAAGCAGAGTGACTAAAAGCATGTAAAATATTTCTGTGTTTATTGTTTATAATATAAACCTGTACATTTATAATTTGTATATAATGCGTTACTGGTTTTATTTTTAATTTATAATTGTCTAGATAAAGTGATAAATATATAGTAGTAAATAAATAGAAAATTACCTGAAAAGATACCCGCCAAATTCTTAATATTATTTATTTGGGGGAAATGATTAGCACTGCAATGGAGGATGCAGTGGATGGTTGATGAATTGGGAATTTTCAGATTGTTCTCTACATACTCCCATGTTGTTTGAATTTTCAAAACAAGGTTACATTTCTTTGGTAATTGAAAACAATATAACATGGAAAATCTATATTAAAGAATGGACAAAGGTAAACAAATGTTAAAAAAGAGGGACGCTGATGATAATAATTGAAAACAAAGTGAAATTCAGGCCAAGGAGCCTTTAATCAAGCAAAGATAAATGTCTCCTAGTCATTAAACAGAAAAATCCAAAATAAATGCCATAAATATTACGCACTAAATGACAAAACATCTAAATACATAAACCAAAATTTAAAGAATATTTGGCAAAATTCACAGTCATATTGGGAGATATTTAGCCACCTTACTGTTTTAATAGGCTGCGGAAATAAGAAATAAGGATACAGTAGGCTTTGAATAAATCATATGCTTACCAGTAATGAGTCTAGTTTGTGTCCTTCAAGAGAAGATACATCCTCTTTTCGAATACCTGAAAAACATATGCAAAACTGTCAAAAACCAGGCCATAGAGAAAGCTTAATAAATTCCTTAAAGTAGGAACTGTATGTGCCATTCTCTCTGACCACAATGAAATAATCTTAAAAATTAAGAGTAAGAAGCTAAAGAAAAGCTCATCAAACCACTTAAGGTTTTTTAAAAGCTCCCTGGATGTTGTCGAAGTGAGTCTAATGTTGCAAAATAATAAACAACTATTAATAGTCAAGAAAATATTGAAGAATACTGAGAGAAAATTACCCAACCATATATTAATATATTAAGAAGCAAAAACAATGAAAGTAAAGTGATGTTCTCAAGAAATAAGCAGACATACCAATTAAACAGGACAACTAGACTTTAGTGTGTGTTAAAGGTATTTTATTAGTTGATTAGTGTCCTAGAGCTTCTGTAACAAATTACCATGAACTGAGTGGCTGTAACAACAGAAATGTATTGTCTCACTGCTCTGAAGAACAGAAATCTGAAATCAAAGTGTCAGCAGGGCCATTTTCTTTCTAAAAGCTGTAGGGAGGGAGACTTCCTCACCTCTTCATAGCTTCTGCCGGTTTTTGGCAATCCTTCGTGTTCACTGGCTTATAAACCCATCACTCCAATCTCTGCCTCCAAAGTCACATGGCATTCTCCCCATAGGTCGGTGTCAAAATTTCCCTCCTCTTTTAAGGACACTAGTCATTGGATTAGGGTCCACCCTACTCCAGTACAACCTCGTCTTAACTTGATTACCTCTACTCAGGAAGCTATTTCCAAAAATGGTCACATGCACAAGTTCCAGATGGACAGGAATTTGGGGGGAACATAATTAGTCAATACACTTCTTGAATACAGATAAAGAAAACTTAATCCTAGTTAAATTGAGCAAGGAGGTGAAGTTTTACCATTAGCCTACTCTTCTGACACCTAAAGGCAGAGACTTCACAGTGACTGGAACTGAGTGACTTTTTTTTTTAACATCTTTATTGGAGTATAATTGCTTTACCATATATATATATATTTTTTGGGGGGGGGGGGTGGTACGCGGGCCTCTCACTGCTGTGGCCTCTCCCGTTGCGGGGCACAGGCTCCGGACGCGCAGGCTCAGCGGCCATGGCTCACGGGCCTAGCCGCTCTGCAGCATGTGGGATTTTCCCGGACCGGGGCACGAACCCGTGTCCCCTGCATCGGCAGGCGGACTCTCAACCACTGCGCCACCAGGGAAGCCCTACCATGTTTCTAAAAAATTTTTATTGGAGTATAGTTGATTTACAATGGTTTGTTCGTTTCAGGTCTACAATAAAGTGAATCTATCATACATATACGTATATCCACTCTATTTTAGATTCTTTCCCCACATAGGCCATTGCAGAGTACTGAGTAGAGTTCCCTGTGCTATACAACAGGTCCTTATTCGTTATTCATTTTATATACAGTGGTGTGTATATGTCAGGCCCAGTCTCTCAATTTATCCCTCCCCTCTGCCCTTTCCCTGCTGGTAGCCACAGGTTTGTTTTCTGCAGCTGCGACCCTATTTCTGTTTTGTAGGTAGGTTCATCTGTACCATGTTTCTTAGACTCCACATGTAAGTGATACCGTATGATGTGTGTCTTTCTGTCTGACTCACTTTACCCCCTCCTCTAACTGCCACTACAGGGCCTCTCGCCACTGTCTGCCTGTGCACATCTGCTTTCTTCTTTTCTTTCTACAGACCTCCTTCTCCATGCACAGAGGCGCCCTCAGGTCCCATTTAGAGGTTCTCAGTTCCAGGCACACACAGGGATCAATCACCTAACTCTCAGTCCCCATTCCAAATTCCCAGGAGAAAGAGGATTGGCGCAGGCCGTGAGGACACAGTGGTTCCCTTCTACGGCTTGGGGGGCCGTTTTCAGAGAGCTGTGACCATCATGAGCTGGACAGCTTCCTCCTAAAGTCTCTACTATACGGAGCATTTTAAACCAGTAACAAAAGGATAACTAGTAAACTCTCTGGGAGCGGAAAATAACAATTTAGAAGGAAGATGATACAGCCTTGCCACGCAACAAAAATCACACAGAAATTAAAGATTGAATGTAAATAATATTTTTAAATACAGGTAAAAAAAAGATGAATATTTGTAATATGACTATTTTTAAACTATTCTGAATCATTCCTCAAGTGTAACACACATATTAGTTATATATTATTTTTAAACGTTAGTTGCAGATGTATGGTGTTACTTTATAGTAATTTCTCAAGTATGGCAGCATATATATTAGTTATATATTAGTTTAAAATGTTAGCTGCAGATTACTTTGAGCCCAAAGAGTGAAAATTTGCCACCAATGAGAATTTTTTTAATGTAATATGCTCAATTCTTTGAAAGATTTTTCAAATACAATTTGGAATAATATATATATCATTGGGTTTTAGTGTTTTTTAAGATGATTACTTTGAAGGAAAAGGCAATTATTCAAATATATAAATATCAGTAAGGCTATTTTTTAAATTAATTACAAAATAGTTTGCACAAACCTATTTCATATTTACAGAAACTACTGTTTCTCTATTTCAGTGTTTGTTTTTTGAGTGTTATTTTAGGTACTATGGCCTCATCAAATGATTCTACAGTGTTTAAAAAAAATTTGCTTCTTAATTTAAATGTGATTGTTCTAAAAAAAGTCTAGACAACATTCACTTAATGGAAACCCTACTCCCTGCCCTAATTATAATAAAACCTCATTTAGAATTTTGGAGATAGAGGAAAGTTGTTGTTAATTTCATTTCTCATTAAATAAGGCTATCTTGAAAATACTTCTGGATTACCTTTTACTATGGAAACATTTAAAGAAATACATTATTCTACCTCCCTAACTTAATAGTTGAGAAAAATGGACACAGTTATATGTATCTTTGACCACTTAGGGCCCTCCAACATGGGGCACACAGTAAGTGTTCAAGAGTGATGGTTGAATGAAAAAATAAGTGGATTAATCTTCCAACATTTACGGTAAACAATGATTTGCACTGACTAGTATTTTAAATGAGGATGTGAAATAGAGCAGCATTGAATAACTCTATCTTGCCTTTAGTGCATTTCTATAAAATCTATATTTTTAAGTAAGTCTTTATCTGAGTGTATTTCCTCATTTTTTTCTTTCTCCTGCAAGTTAAAAGCAGAGAACTCCAGTTAAATTGAAATGCTATTTTTTTTTCATTTCCATTAATTAATGCCATATAGTATTTAACTCATTTTTCTACACTTGAGTCTAAACCAATTAAATAATCCCAGCAGAGAACAAATTTCTTATTTCAACTTGAAGTATCTGAAATAATAGATGTGAAAATACCTAGAAAGTTATAATAATGGTATAACACAAAAGGTATTGTTCAAACTATTATTAACAATAATACTTAACCTTTACTGGGTAGTTAATAAGTTCCAGGTATTGAGCTAACTGCTTTATATACATTATCTTATTTAAGCCTGAAAACCACCCTCTGAGATAAATCCTATTATTATCCCCTTAAGGAACATAGGGATTAAGATTAAAGACCTGAGAGTCTGAATCTTGGAGACAAGGCTGTAGGAATGAATGGTCAGTTTACTTATGAACGCCTATTTCTCTGAGATCCAAGATCAACCCAGTGGAAGAAATACTAAGAGCCAACCACTGCCTGATCTAGATAAATCCCTACAGATGTCATAATACAACAACCACTGGCCCATCAAACCACAAAACTAAGTGGATCCAAACCTATTTTTAAGACACTCCAAGCTTTCATAAAAAGTTTCTGGTGAAGAAAAATGGAAATCCACTTGGGACTTAGTATACGGTGGCGAGTGTGCTTTCACTTACACAGATTCAAATATCAAAACTAAAAATACAAGAAAGCAGAGGACGTGTAAAACATTCCCAGCCAACTGTTTCCTGACTGCTGACAGTAGGAGGGAAAGAACTCTTAGTGATATAACTTCTTGTTGGTCTACAAAATAGCTCCTGATTCTGTGAAGAGCAAAATAACATCCTCTTTCTATTGCAATGTAATTGATCCAACAAAGAGGTTATGTATTTGTACATTTTTTTCTCAAGGTCAACTGAACAACTTTCACAATCTCATAAGTGAAAAGGCAAGTAAGTTACTGAGTTTAAGAAACTCTCACACGATCTATGTTGATTTAACATTTGGAAATCTTATTATATTTTGCTATTTCATCTGCTTATTACCATTATATTAATTTTAGAGGAGGCTGTCATATTCTATTTTCACCCAATATATCACAATGAAATGATTAAATATCTTATACTTAGCAATTAACAAAGGACTTTGATCTCTTCCAAAATCATTCAGAAACTACCAGCATAATGATAATACACACTTGACTGCTTTCAAATAGGACAAGTCCCTGAAAGAGGAAAAAAAAGGGAGAGAGGCAGAAAAGAACCTCTGTTTTAAATTAAAATGAGAACTGGATTTCTGAGGGCATACGAACATGAATTTAAAATTTTAATTTATCAGGTGGCATTACTGGAGCCACTGACCTGTATTGAAAAGGAAAAGGATAAAAATAACACACATTTGGGTGTCTTGTGATTAAGAGATTGGTTTGATAGCCTAGGCATGCATTCATTTACTTTTGTCTGCTAGATAAAACTAAACAGAGTGAGCCTTTTGGTCATCTCAACTCCTTAGACTACCATATACACGTGTGTTATCACGTTAGACGAATGTTTCTAATTATGCCTGTGTGTCTGGCATTGTACAGGTGACGAGCACAGTTTGCTTGTTGTCCAGAGAAAGCTCCATCTTGAAAGCCAGGTCGTTGCACTGGAGTGTATTTCTCCAAAATCCAGGAAAGTGTGCCTTGATCTGGTTTTCCTCAGTTGCTCAGGTTCCATCAAGCACTATGTTCAGTGCCATCAGAGTCGGTAGATTCAAATACAGGGAAGCCACTGTCATTGCAATGATGTTGAATTTTGTTCTAAACATATCCAGTTTCAAATCCCAGGCATACAAGTTACTAGCTATTTAACTATGGGAAAAGTTCTTAACCTCTTTGAACCTCAGTTTCATCTTTGTTTTAGGAATAGTAAACCTATTCTACAGGGAACAGAGATGTTGGGCAATTAAAATATATGTACGACACATATATGGTAGATGATAAATTATTATACATATACACGCACACATATATATACACATATATATATATATATATGTATATATAAGACATAGTTTAATGGGCCTGGCATAAGTGTAATTCAATAACCAGTAGCCATTAGTAGTAGTAATACAAGGCAACATTGTAGAGAAGTTAAGTTTGAGTTCTGAAATGAAGCAAATCTGACTTTAAATCCTGAGGCAACTACCTAGTAATCTTAAAGCCATGGAAAAAGTAATTTAACCATTCAGTGCATCAGTTTTCTCCTATAAAATGGAGGAAACAATCCCTACCAACCAGAATTTTGTAGGGAGTAAATTAAATTAAATCACGTACATAAAGTGTTTTTCATAAAGTTACCACCTAATAACTTTTTAAAGAAGTAGCTACAGATGCTGGATTAGAATAATGTTTTACCACTTGTTTTATCTCAGTGACTCCCTGACATGAAGGGGATGTTCCGCGTATATTTGTTGAATGGTCCTTTAATTGACAGATCATGTCCCATGGATCAGATATGAGGCACCAGCACTCCTATTCTCAACTACTTTGTTTCTATATATCAGAACAGAAATTTTAATTTATGTCTGACTCTATATTTTGATTGATGTGTTGTAGCCTTAGGTTTGAATGCAGACAATAAACTGTCACAACTGAACTTGGGGTATTGTCAGGTTACCCTGACAACTGTTAAGATTAGCTTTCTGGAAAAATCCTAAAATGTAGGAAGAAATGAAATGAGAATACTAATGTGGTACCAGGATGCACTATCAGTGTGATGCTGGGAAAACTATTACCTCTCTGAGCCAGTTTTCTCATCTATAATGTGGAGAGAATAGATTCTAGGTCCTTTCAGTATCTAAAAATCATGTCCTTTGTTACATGGTCATGAGTACCTTTCACCTCTCTTTTCCTTTAGAATTACAGCTTTCTCAACTTCGTCTGTAATACACCTCAAATTAACTTTTAAGCATGGTGTGGGGTAGGGATTGAGGTTAATTTTTGTTTCAGCACCGTTGCCCAGTTATTCCAGCACCATTGGCTAAAAGGCTCTTCCTTTCTTCGTTGATTTGTCTTGGTCTTTGTTGAAAATCAAGACCATTTATGTGTGTGTTTATTTCTGGACTCTATGTTATGTTCCTTTGATGAATTTTTCTCTTATGTCAAGACCATGCCATCTTGATTACGGTAACCTTCATAGTAAGTCTTGAAATCAGGTAACGTGAGTTTTCCAAAATGTTCTTCTATTTAAAGATTTCTCTGGCTTTTCTATGTCCTATGAATTTCTATATATATTTTAGAATCAACTTGTCAACTTCTACCAAAAAGCCTGTTAGGATTTTGATTTTGATTTTATCAACTCTATGGATCAATCTAGAGACAACAGATATCTTAAAAGTATGTAGTCTTCTGATTCAAAACATTCATTTATTTAGGTCTTCTTTTGTTTTTCTCAGCAGTATTTTATAGTCATCTGTAGAGAGATATAATGTAGCTTTTCTTGTAATTATTTCTAAATATTTTATGTTTTAATGTTACTATAAATGGATTTTTTCTTGATTTTATTTTCCAGTTTTGCTACTGATATGTAGAAATTCAGTTGATTTTTATGTATTTTCCTTGAATCCTACAAACTTACTATATTATCTTTATGGGTTTATTTTTATTTTTTTTGATTCCTCAGTATTTTCTACACAAACAATCATGTTGCCTAAAAGTAAAGACAGCTCCTCCTTTCCAACCTTTATGGTTTTACTTACTTTATTGCACTGGCTAGGACCTCTAGTGCCAAACTGAGTAGAAATCGTGAGAGCAGATACCCTGTCTAGTTCCTGATCTTGCGGAGAAGCATTCAATTTTTCACCACAAAGTATGATGTTGGCTGTTATTCTTTTGTTTTGTTGTAGATCCCTTCAACAGACTGAGAAAAATTCCTCTCTATTCCTATATTGAGAAATCTTTTTCATAAATGGATGAACTTTGACAAATGGTTTTCTTGCATCTATCAATATCATTACATGGCTTTGCTCTATTTTGCTATTAATGCTGTGAATTACACTCATTGATTTTTGAGTGGTAGCTCAGTCTTGCAATCTTGGGATAAAGCTCACTTAGTCATGTGATATTACCCTTTTCATATATTTTTGTATTCAGTTGCCAATATTTTGTCAAGGATTTTCACATCTATGTTTATGAGGCTTATTCTTCTATTACTTTCATTTCTTGTGGTATCTCTGTCAGGTTTTGTTATTGGGGTTATGTTGCCTTAAGTATCAGCAGGAAAGTGTTCTTTATTCCTTTTCTAAAAGAGTTTATATAAGAATAATACTAATACTTCCTGAAATAGTTGATAGAATTTAACACTGAAACCATCTGAGCTTGAGACATTTTGGGGGGAAGGTTTTTACATGAATTCTTTTAAAAGATATAGAGATACACATATTTTCTATTTATTTCTGTAAATGTTGGTAATTTTTGTGCTTTAAGATATTTTAGATGTCATCTAAAGTTGATGATATATAACTTGTTGATTGTTTTCTTGTTATATAACTTGCTGAAAGAGATATTTTAAATTCTCCATGTATAATTTGCATTTCTCTTTCTCCCTTTAGATATGATTGCTTTAGTTTCATGTATTTTTAATCTCTATTATTAGGTCCATACACAGTTAGGATTATTAAGCCTCCCTAATATGTTGACCAGTTTATTAACGTAAAATGTCCTTCTTTATTTCCGATAATATTCCTTATCTCCAAGCCTACTTTGTCCAATATTAACACAGTCACACCAGCTTTCTTATGCATTGTATATCTTTTTCCATTCTTTTATGTTCAAGCTCTCTGCCTTTCTGTATTTAATATGCATGTCTTGTCAATAGCATAGAGTTGGGTCTTGCATTTTTTACTTAGTTTGATCATCTCTTTCTCTATTTGGCACTTATATTGAATATAGACAGTGATACAGTTGGGTTTAAGTCTATGATTCTGCTACTTTTTTTCTATTTGTCACACCTCTTTGCTGCAGATCTTCCTCTGTTATTAATTTTATGCCTTCTTGTTGGTTAACTGAATTGATTTTAGTAGTCCTCTTAAAATTTCTCTACTGTCCTTTAGCTATACATTTTGTGTGGTTACTCAAGGTTTACAAAAATGCATCCTTAATTTATCATAGTCAACTTATACTTAATATTGTAGCATTTCATATAAAATATAAGCACCTTGTAACAGTATAAATCCTTTCAATCCCCTCCTTTGCCCATTGCTATCACATATTTTACATTTACATATGTTATAAACCCTGCAATGCATTGTTGACAATTTTAAACCATCAGCTGTCTTTCAAAGAAACTAAGAAAAAAATGTAATTTTTACCCACATACTTAGCATTTTTTATGTTCTTTATTCCTTCCTGCAGATCCAAGTTTCATCTGCTGTCATGTCCTTTTAGCCTGTAAAACTTACTTTAGCCTTTCCCGTAATGCATTTTTGCTAGTAACAGATTATCTGGCTTTAGTTTATCTGAAAACGTTAATCAAAATATTGAATCCACCTGCCCATATACCATTAAAAATAATCCATATATTCTTCAGTGTGGCAGAGACATCTACTCCTCGCAAAATATCCATAACCTACTCGATTTCTCAGCCGTTTGCAATTAGGCAGGTCACAAGTTCTGTAAGTTTGTTACTTCCAGGCAAAGCATTTAAGAGCAGCTATGAGGTTTCCATTAGGAAACCTCTGCAATCATGGAGGCCATATATTTTAAATATTTCACCTACAAGATAGTGAAAACTCTGTCAGCCTAGATCCATGAACGACTCTGGAGCAAAGTCCTTTCCCTTCCCTGGCTGGTGATCTGTACTGGACTGCATTATATAAATTTTTGCTGTATCAATCTATTGAGATTTGAGGATACTTTGTTACCTGGTCTAGCCTAGCCTAGTGCACCTGCTGATTTGAAATTATATACTAAATTATTACAATACATGGTTTTTAGGATTCCCTTTCTATTTTACTGATCTATCTGTCCTTTCTCAATACTAAACTCTTTTGATTTTTATAACTTTATAATACAGTATGATGTTTGTTGGGGGGGGACATACAGTGTCATTACTCTTTTTTTCAAAAATACCAAAATAGTCTCAAATATACCATCCTTAGAAGTCACCTTTAACTTAATCATATTACCAAAAGGAGTCCAATTGGGGTTCAACTTATATATAATATTTATTTAACTAAACTGAGACTTCTTATCCAAGCACACATCAGATCTTTCCACTTGTTCACCTTATTTACATCCCACAGTAAAGCTTTATAATTTTCTCAATATAGATTCTGCACACTTCATTTAAGTTTATTCCTTACCATACTAAATGATATATTTTTACCACTGTATATTCTCACTGATTGTTTAATGTATATATTGTTGACTAGAACCTGTATATGACCCTATTTACTACATTGGAATCATCTTCATGGCTAATTCATCATCCTGCATCATATATATTTGTATATATATTTCATAGAATTATGAATTCCATATGGCCTGCTTGATTAGGTCACCAAAGTATAGAACAAATTTTGAAAGTACTTTTTTGTTGTGTTGTTTAAAAACTGAAAGGGAGCTTAGGATTATCTAGTCTACCTTTCTCATTTTTTATGTAAAATTATAAAGGCTATTTAAGAGAAAACACTTCAGTTTCAAGGCCATACTGATTTCAACTTAACACATATTCATTGAGAACTTGCCATGCTTTTGATATCCTGATTCTAGGAAGCCCAGAACATGCCCCAACCACAATCTAAGATAGGCATATGGTAGCAGCTCAATAAATGTTTCTTTGATCAATTTGATTGCTTATTTTGAAACAACAGTGTCATGGCTAGGGGTTACTGCACATCAAATTTATGGAAAGCAAGCACTATGATCATGAAAATTATTTGAGCGTGCTTTTGCATCAATTCATAGTTACCACAAATTCTTTTGTGCGTTTCAGAGGAAAAATCTGCCTTTGTAATTGGAAAAATATAAGGATTTGGAGCTCCAGCAGAAGCAAGGTGAAAGGATTTCCTCTCCCTCTTGGGCTTCCCAAAGTATTTTCCACCTTAAAATAAATTACACGTGGTTCCCTGGCCCCAGAAGCCTAGTTTTCTAAGCTTGTTTTTAAACATGGCATGGGTTTGCAGACAGCTGCCACTGGAAACATCTATGGCTTCATCTCCTTCAGTGAACAGCTGAGTACATTAAAATATAGCACCACTTTCTCAAGGGTTGCATCCAAGCCAAAGGAGATTAGGACAAGACTCAACTCATGCACACAAAAGGTAGAACAAGTTAAAAACAGAAATTAATTTTCAAGAGGTTAAATTAAGAAACATGGATAATCAGGTCAATGTGGGTTAAGACGAAAAACTAGGATGTACCAGGCGACATCTCTGATGTTAAGATTTATCACATAATCAAGGCTAAGACCATATCCTTTGTAGCTGAAGTCTCAACTCTGCCATTTTCTAGCTGTGTGATCTTTACATTTTACTTAACCTCTCTGAGTTTCAGCTTCCACATAAAGTGAGGATAACATTGTACCTACCTTAAAAGGTCTCTGCGAGGACTCTATATGATCCTTAATAAACACTTGCCATGATGCCTTGTGCCCAGTAAGTCTCAATTAAGTAACATAGACCCAAGGAAGGCAGTTGAATATTAACAGATAACAGACAGTCTGACCCAGGAGAGAGGTAATTATGCTCACACATTTTTAAGCCAATGGTTTAAGAGCTGATTTAAAAACAAAAGAGGATTTATTTATTTATTATTTTGGCTGTGTTGGGTCTTCGTTGCTGCGTGCAAGCTTTCTCTAGTTGCAACGAGCAGGGGCTACTCTTCGTTGTGGTACACGGGCTTTTCGTGACGGTGGCTTCTCTAGGCGTGCGGGCTCAGTAGTTGTGGCTCACGGGCTCTAGAGCACAGGCTCAGTAGTTGTGGCGCAGGGGCTTAGTTGCTCCGCGGCATGTGGGATCTTCCCAGACCAGGGCTCGAACCCGTGTCCCCTGCATTGGCAAGTGGATTCCTAACCACTGAGCCACCAGGAAAGTCCCAAGAGCTGATTTTAAATCAATCAAAATTGAGATATTATTTCAAGCAATATCATTCCTTTTAATTCAACTCCATATTAAGGCAGTAGGCTAGGCATTGTGGACTACAAGGATGAAGAAGGCATGGTTTCACCTTTCAGTGAACACTAAATCTAAGAGTGGGGAAAGGAAAATCACAGTAGAATATGATGGAGTGTAATAGGTACTATATGACCATCAAAGAGCTCTCTGAGGGAGAGTGACTGGGTTGGCTGATGCGATCGGGGAAAGCTTTAAAAAGGAGGGGAATACTGGGGCTTCCCTGGTGGCGCGGTGGTTGGGAGTCCGCCTGCCGATGCAGGGGACGCGGGTTCGTGCCCCGGTCCGGGAGGATCCCACATGCCACGGAGCGGCTGGGCCCCGTGAGCCATGGCCGCTGAGCCTGCGCTGAGCCTGCGCATGCGGAGCCTGTGCTCCACAGCGGGAGAGGCCGCAGCAGTGAGAGGCCCGCCTACCTCAAAAAAAAAAAAAAAAGAAGGGGATATTTATACTGAGTCTTGAAGAATCAGTAGGGTTTTGAGAGACGGAAGTAACTGGAGATGGTTGACTAAAGGAATGAATAGAAAGAAACAAGACCAGAAACAAGAAATGATGGGGACTGATTATACATTTATTCATTCATTTATTCACGCATGTGATAAATACTGGATGTTTGGGAATCAGAGTTTATTGAATTTGGTTAGAATGCAGAACGTGGGGAAACTGGGAATCAATCCACAAACAGGTGAGCGCGGGCCCAGGCATGGAGGGTATATGGATACCATGCTATGATCCCAAGTAAGGGAGAGTCACCAGAAACGACTGGAGCTCTGCTTTTAAGATTATTATCCCACAGGCAGAAGGTCCTCAAGGGAGTCCTGATGAGAGGTGATGAGGGTTTAGATTTGAGAGTGGCAGTAAGAACACACGAGGACAGCTGGCAGGATTGATCACTAGTTTGGCAAGGATGTAAGCCCCAAATAAATTATGTTCTGCACCGCCGTGACTAAGGAAAGAGTCGTTATCAAGCTGGCATGTCAGGAAGAAGCTGATATGGGGGAACAAAGGGGAGGAATGATGATGTTAAGATCAAATGAACATCATGATTTTGAGGTTTTCATGGGGAAACCTGAAGAAGACTTGGGATGAATGAAATTGCTAAGAACCAAGAACCGTGACCATGGGAGCCTCAGGGAAGCAAGGGGCACTCTTGAAAAATTAGGCACTGAAGAAGTACGTTCAGCTCTCTCAAAGGAACCAAGATCTGGTTCATCAGCTTCCAGCATCATTAGGACCGGCTGTCAACAGCAACCCTGTATGGCAGCAATAAGTAAAAATAAGAACGTCCCCTCTTACGAGCACTTTCACATTCTTCTGTGCTCCTAGAATCTAATTTGTGGTTCTTAGAAACTTCCAGAGATGGGAGACCTTGAAGGAAGAAATGCAAAACTTCATGCTATTCTGACAGACAGAGCCCAAACAGGATTTAACTGAAAAACAGATGTGACCCTATTTCACCCCAGCTTTGGGGAGTAGTTCTTATTGTTTATTATCACTATTATTTATCAGGACGACAATGGTGACAACAATGATGAGTGTCTCATGAAGAGAAAGTAGCCCAGCCCAACTTCACACTTTCTAAGGAATGAGAAAAATGAGCCACAAGCAGGATGAAGACAGTGGTCCCCTCCTTGCCTTCTGTTGGAGGTCCCACCAATGTGGTGGTTGTGAGGGCCCAAGAGGAAATGCTCCCCGTTAAGGAGTAATGAAGGGAGACGGTCTGGTTAACGAACGGCAGACGAAATTTAGACGTAGGAGTACTCATTTCTGCAAACGTGCAAATTCTAGCAACTACGCAACGACTAGTTGACAAGCTCCATTTATGTTTGTAGAACTACATTCAGGGATCCTAATAAAATTGTTTCCACTCTCGTCACGGGGAGAACTGAATTAATTCAAATGAGGGTAAATGTGTAGATTTATCCCATAGAAGACAGCTAGGTTTCTAGCAGAAATCAGTGTTTTTCCTTCTGAACTTCTTCCAGAGTGGTCTCAGTCTCCAGGGGGTTAGTCTGAGTACTTCAGTAGCATGGTTTCCACTGTGCATCTCAGAGATCCAAATTGAGTTTACAGGATTTAAACTTTACTTTTTTTTTCAAAGTGCTTCCCCAGCTAGGATTTCTATTGGTTATAACAACCCTGTGATGCAGGCCAGATGTTTGATGAGGAAGCTCGGGCAAAGAGAAGTTCTACCACTTTTCAGGGCACGCACAGCTGCTGGGTTTAATGACAGACCTAAAACTGGAACCCATTCCCTCTCTTGCCAGCCAGCCTCCTGATGGCAACACACTGTGCTTAAAAATCAGGAAAAACAAGTGAAGATTGACAGTTTCCTTATTGAAGTAGCCTATTTTCCTAATGAACTTAGAGCTAAGGTACCAACCACAGAAGCAAGGATAAACATGTTCTTCTGGGGCTTTACAAGTCACTCATTTTATTTATAAAAACATGGTGGAGCCAAAACAAATAAAGAGCACATCTCCCATCTATTAAGTGTTTGCTATATGCATTGCAAAGCAATCTACACTATATTTTTTTCTCACTTAATACTTAACCTGGTAAGGAAGGTATTATTCTCCCCATGTTACAGATATAAAAGCCAAGACCCAGAAAAATAAACTAACTTGCTTTGATATAGATGTAACTATCTCGTGTTTAAGTCTTGGTATCGCACATGACTCTGCATTCATGCTGGACTGTCCTCTTTCACCCTTATCTCCGGCATGGAGTCGTAAGTACTTCCCCTTCCCCAGAGGAGACCAGAGCTTACAGCTTCCAGGGTCCCGGAGCTGTTGCAAGAAGACCAGAAGGAGACAAGATGGCCTTCATAGTGTGTGACCTTAGCCTGAAAACGACTCCAGGCTTTGGCATGACCAAAGCATGTGTCTGCAGTGTGGTTCCGTAACTGGGCACAACTGTGATGGGGCAAGTCTGCCACCCGGGCCATCCACCTTCTGGTCAAGTATCCCTCTCAGTCCCTGTAGGTACGAGTGGCTTCATGCAAGATCTGGTCTTCTTTAAACTTGGTTTCTCTACTCTCATGCTCATCCAAGTGTAAAGTATCTGCAAAGAGTTAGAAAAGCTATGCTTTTCAGGAGAATGTTTAGGGGAAAGGACTAAAACTCCAACATACAAATTCTCAGAGGCCCAAGGGGCCATCCTGGAGTCCCAGAATCCCACACTGGATATGAGGGGAGACGACCACGCGGCTCCTCCAATGCGGGGCTGGGGGGCGGGGCGTGATTTTGGCACCAGGAGGAAGAGCTGTTTCCTATGTTTAGCATTAATGATGTTGCCTTGAACGTATATGTGCACATAAGTGACTTGATATAATCATACCCGCCCCCAAACCTGGAATGAACTTCACTAACAACGTGAACTCTAAACTGAACCAAATTCAATAATTATATTCTACTGACTTATAGAAGAAAATTTAAACGTTTAACTTTTGGTGCAGGGGGCGGTCATTCTTAGGTCACTCATAAAGATGGCCCCTAGGTAGCCACGTGAGAGACAGAGTGAGCCCTCCCCGAGTTCTGGCGCTTTTCCTTTCCCTGGTTCCAGGCCCTTCCTGAGTCCAGATTCCAGAGCTCCCTGAATTGCTCCTATTTTTGCATGAGAACCAACCCACAAATGGTGGAAGTGTAGAGTAACGGATAGTTTTCTTACACTAGGTTTCTTAGTTAAGTTATACAGTTTCAAAACATAGAAGTATTAGGCGGTATTAAAAAGTGGTTAAAAAATGTTACTGCCAGTAAGTGTTGAATCTCAGTGCCATCATTAGGACAATTTATTGACTCCCTCTAAAGTCTAGTTATCTCCATTTATAAGATGGGAATTATGACCCAAACATCATAGGACTGCCACAAAAATTAACTAACATATACACAGTGAGCAGGTTTACCTGGAACAAAGGGCAAGGACTGTTGGAGAAAAGTTCCAGAAAGGGCAAAGGCTGTATCATGGAAGGTCTTATATGCTATGCTAAGAAGGTGAGACTTTATATTTCAGGCAACCAAGCAATTAAAGGGCTTTGTCCAGGGGAAAGACAAGGTCAAATGTGCATTTTAAAGAGATCACACAGAGAGAATACTCGTCAGGGAGATTGGAGAGGAGACAGGAAATAGATAAAAGGGACCCAGAAGAGGGGAAAAATCGTGGCCCAAATCCAGGGGGTTGATGATGGAGGCCTAGGTAGAGCAGTTGGCATTGGGTTTAGAAAGCAGGAGACAGCATTCTCCCAGCCCTCGGAGTACAGATATTTAGATTATGCACGGAGTGAACTGAGCCCCTCCTACTGCACAAGACCTGTGAAGAGGTTTTTTGGTTTTTTGTTTGTGTGTGTGTGTGTGGTTTCATTTTTTTTCTTTTTAAGTCACATGTCCACTAAGTATACCACAATGGGGAAAGTGTTCTGTATTTCAGGACCTTAGGAAATAAATCATAAAATCAGGGAAGCTTGAGTTTCTAACAGTGTCACTATTGCCTTTCATCCCCCAATTACACCCCAGAATGGAAAATCTCCTTATTCAAAATAAACCCCAAATAAAACCCTGCATTATCCATTATAGCACAGAACCAAAGTGTCACTGTTCTTTATCTAAGGTATGATATATCAAAAGCAGTGTGCCAACAAGGAGAATAACTACGTTAAGGGTCATTGCTCAGGAAAAGTCAGAGGGGATCAGAAGCTTTATCTCTGGGCCACAGTGAAGTGGTCTCAGAGTCCCTGCTTTTCCAGATACCAGCTCTGAACTCATTGCTTGAATGTGGGCTGCCCAGAAAGCATCAAGAGGACGAATGAAACGTTTCAGTTGTCCACACTAGTTTAGAAACTCAATAAATATATATGTCAAGCCTGTGACTACCTGTATCCTTTTTGTTGCCTGTGCTTATTCTAATTATAGCTGGGAGTGGGGAGCTCAGAATGAAATTAAGTTTCATAGAAATATCTGATTTACAGGATGCAACTGAAACTCTTTACAACAGTTTTGGAATTAAGACAAAAGATCAGATGTGTTCCGTGAGTCCTGTACCGCAAACTGAATGCATCAGTTTAAGCTGGGCCCCTACTGTCTCTAACCTTTACTCCCCTTTTCCAGTCCATGTCCCACCCCTGTTCCCTGCCTACACACACACACACACACACACACACTCACACACACACACAGAAATCATTTTCAACACTGTATTTAACACTTCAGTGCATCTTTGGGGGCAAGTGAAAAGGGGTACCAGCTTCTTTCTGAAATCCAACAAGTCTAATCGCTGGAATTATTTTCTTAAGAATAATGAGATTGAATGCTGTAGTTTCTATGTGAATGCCCTGGAGAGGGCAGACGTTATTTATACACAGAATATTCCTCAGAATACAATCATGAAGAAGGACACATTTTACTTTCTGTGGCTTTTAACTCCATAGGTCATCCCAGTGCCTTGACACATAATAGAATTTGCAAGACAGCTCTGGGAGTTTGGTATCTCCTGGCTTCAGCACTTACAAACTCTGCACCCTTGTACAAGTTCCCTAACTTGCTCTCTGAGTGTCAGTTTCTTCAACGGTAAGGTGGGGATAATAATAGTATCTACATCATTGCCATAGCGCTGGGGTGAGGACTAGTTAACGATTCAAGGAAAGCCCTCAGCCCTGCAGCCAGGCGTACACTAAACACTCAATATATGTTAGCTGTTATCATTATCTTAATTATTAACATAACTATTTTTGTTGGTCAGAAACAATAGGATAATGAAGATAAAGGAAAGGTTATTGAGGTTTCTCCAAGATACAATTCAGTATGGGTCCTTTCACCCAAGGTTGGTTGCTATCTGACATATATTGCTTTGAAATGTCCAGTCCTTTTAGCTTCACAATCACGGCTCTCTCCCTCCTTCCTTCCCCTTCTGAGTGGGTCAAAGATGAACCTGAACCCTGTGAGGGGGATTTACTGAGGCAAGGAACAAGGCTGGGCTGGAGGTAGGCAATGTGAAACCAAATCCTATCTCTTCCACTTGAACAAGTTCTTTAAAAGCTCCAAATCCTTGCTGCCTTCTCTCTAAAGCAGGGATAAAAATATCCATCTATAGTGTTGTTGTGATTATTAAGAATGAACGAAAGAATAAGTGTAAAACAAATGTAAAGGATGATCATGGAAGGAAACAGGGCAATGTGTTTCTTTCCTTCCCAGGGTGGCCCCAAAGGACACATGTCATAAATTCTAAAGGAATCCCTCCTTCATGAAGCCCTGAAGGCCGCAAAGTTCCTATCAGGGCCCAGTGACAGGTATGTCTACATCCTGTCCCAGGATGGAGCGAGCATCCACAGGGCAGGAACCAGGTCAGGTCAATGTCCTGAACACCACCACCAGCTCGCTCTTCCTTCATGAGTCTACTGTGTAGTTCTCTTTCTCAATGAAGCCCTTTCACATTTAATGGAGAGGGTTAAGTATCCTGCTTTTTGCCTGATTATAAGAAGAAACCTCAAGCCCAAGCTAAAACCAGTGAAAGAAAGACATTCAACAACAAAAAATTGGGAGTACTTGTTGATTTTTTTTTTTTTTAATAAATGTGAGCCTTGAAGGTCATAGGCTGCCTTTTAAATCCTTACCTATTTTGTTATTGCCTATTTTGTATTAGAGTACAGAGACTACATTTAGGAAAAATTTTAAATGAGAACATTGTGTCAAAGAGAAAAATAAAAGTGAGAAAATTAAAGGAAGTTGGGGTAAGGGCATAAAAAGGGTTTAGCAAAAATTGTGAGCTGGACCACAAATTTCGTTTCCTACTTCCAACTGGGAAGGAAAAGTGATAAGCTTTGAGGCTGATAGCACGCATAAGATGAAAAGCCAGATAGTGAAGTGTAGTTGGTGAAGTGTAGTTGTCCTTGGTATGGGGACTAGAGACAGACTTTTCCCATGAGCCCTTAGGAAGGAGGACTGTGTCATGGCTTGCAGCTAGTCTTCCTGAAACCACTCTTGTCCTGTAAATCTGTCCTCCTCTCAAAAACCAAAATGATCTTCCCAATGAACAAAGTTTATTACGTCACTTCCCAGCTGAGTATCTCTCAGTGTCTTTTTGTCCTCATTGGAAGTATGATTCTTGTTGTGCTGGTAAACGTTTAACAATGAGCTCCTGGAAGGAGGCAAAGGCCCTGACTTACAGCACTTGCCGGTTATTGTGGTGTAGATATACTCCTACTACGGCTGATTTCAGGTTACCAAAGTGACGTCACTGAAAGCAAACTGGGAAGAGATGTATACAAATACACTACTGTATAGAGTTTCCACCATATAGATACCTCCACAACACAGAAAATAGCAAAAAAAAAAAGTAATCAACCAGTGATGAGTCTTGAGTACCATCTTTTAAAAATATGATACATTTAGTCGTAAGTTTACATAACTGAATTGTTTTTAAGTTTTTCTGATGTGGACCATTTTTTTTTTTGTCTTTCTACATTTTTACTGTCTTAAGATTATAACCCTATAAACTCATTTATCAACTATCTTCCTTTTCTATATTATTCTTGGCACTCAACTAAGACTGCTGAAGTCTATCGTACCTTGTATTTTTACATTCTCAAATAAGAACTTAAGATTATAAAATGTGCATAAATATTGTGTAAAATAATTTTGTCATTCAACATATTTGAAGAGATGAAACTTTTATGCATAAGAATTTACATAAGAGGATAAATATTATGAACCAACCTTCCTTTTAAAGTCAAATGACAGAAAATTCAAGCCCTGTGCATTGTTTTAAAGTCTAATGAAAACATTTCTTGGGCCACAGTATTGACAATGTAGAAAATTTTAAATATTGGAGATGGGATTATGGAAGAAAACATGAAAAGTTCAGATGTCTTCTATCTTACAAAAGGTTATCGACCCGTGAAAGCCACTCTCTATGTGCCAGAAAACGATCTGGTATAAACCGGTCCTGTCAGTAGAGGAGGTTACAGTGACATGTGCGTTATTAATACTTCTAGACTTCTACTTTTTCCAAGAATAGAAGCAAAATGTTTAATAATTCCCCCACCCCCAAATCCTTAAACTCAATATCACAGGCACAGAATGTAAGCAAATCTGGGATGTTCTCCAACAGATAAGCAATAGCACAGCTATGTTATTCTCAAAAATACTGTCTAGATATTCTTTCCTCTAAAATCAAATGCTCAGTGGCCACACTTCTAAGAGTCTGCATTAGCTGACATTAAATACATTTGTCGTGCCACAAGGATGTGGACCATTTTTAAAGTCTTTATTGAATTTGTTACAATACTGCTTCTGTTTTACGTCTTGGTTTTTTGGCCACAAGGCATGTGGGATCCTAGCTCCCCGACCAGGAATCGAACCCACACCCTCTGCATTGGAAGGTGAAGTCTTAACCACTGGACTGCCAGGGAAGTCCCGTACATAACTGAACTTTTAATGGTAACTATTGAACAATAGCTTGCAAGATTCTGGTCTATTTAGCACGTGACTCTCTCAAACCCATAAGCTGATTCCAACACAATGCTGCTTCAGAGCCACCCTAAGATCTGTCCCCAGTTGTCTCCTCCAGGCTTATTCTTGGCCTCCTGCTCTCTCATACCCTCTACTCAAGACATCCTGAAGCACTGCGAATCATCTCTGCTTTCTCTTGTTTCTGAGCCCTTGTTATAAGCTGTTCCCGTTGACTGGAAGACCCTAGCTAACGCTTACTTGTCCTGCAGATCTCCATTTACACATCTTCCCCTCCAGGAAGTCTTCTCTAGTGTTGTAAACTGGTGTGAGAGCTGTGTAGTACAGACTGAACTTGGCCCGAACCTGGCCTTTCTCCTTGACTCCTTGGAGGAAATCTCCAAACCCTTGGAATGTCCTGGGATAAGAGTGTGCTTGTTTAAGGGATTAATCTCCAAAATATATGAACGGCTCATACAGATCTATGTCAAGAAAACAAACAACCCAATCAAAAAACAGGCAGAACAAGGGGGATGGGGATAGGGGAGGAAAGGAATGGGAGTTTGGGATTAGCAGATGCAAACTATTATATAGAAGATGGATAAACAACAAGGTCCTACTGTACAGCACATGAAACTATATCCTGTAACAAACCATAATGGAAAAGAATATGAAAAAGAATATATATATGTATAACTGAGTCACTTTGCTGTACAGGAGAAATTAACACAACATTGTAGATCAACTATAGTTCAATAAAATCTAAAAAAAAATGGGCAGAATAGACATTTCTCCAAAGAAGACATATAGATGGCCAAAAAGCACATGAAATGATGCTCAGTATCACTAATTATCAGAGAAATGCAAATCAAACTACAATGAGGTATCACCTCACACCGTCAAAATGGCCATATCAAAAAGTCTACAAACAAATGCTGGAGACGGTGGACAGGGAGCCCTCCTACACCGTTGGTGGGAATGTAAACTGGTGCAACCATTATGGAGAACAGTATGGAGGTTCCTTAAAAAACTAAAAATAAAGCTACCATATGATCCAGCAATCCCACTAATGGCCATGATTTGAAAAGATACATGCGCCCCAATGCTCAATGCACCACTATTTACAAGAGCCAAGACATGGAAACAACCTAAATGTCCATCAACAGAGGAATGGATAAAGGAGATCTGGTACATATATACCATGGAATGTTACTCAGCCGTCAAAAAGAACGAAATAATGCCATTTGCAGCAACACGGATGGACCTGGAGATGATCACACTAAGTGAACTAAGTCAGACAGAGAAGGACAACTATCATATGGTATCACTCACATGCGGAATCTAATTTTTAAAATGATATAAATGAACTTATTTACAAAAGAGAAACAGACACAGATTTCAAAAACTTATGGTTACCAAAGGGGAAACTTGGCGGGGGCGGGGTGAGGGGTAAATCAGGGTTGGGTTTAACACATATACACACTACTATATATAAAATAGGTAACCAATAAGACCCTGCTGTATGGCACAGGGAGCTCTACTCAGTACTCTGTAATGACCTACATGGGAAAAGATTTTGAAAAAGAATGAATATATGTGTAACTGAACCACTTTGCTGTACGCCTGAAACTAACACAACATTGTAAATCAGCTCTACTCCAATAAAATAAAAAGAAATAAAAAGTGTCCTTGTTTATTTGGAGGACTTGGGCCACACTCAAGAGTGCATGCTAACAGTGTGATTTATGGTGGAAGTTTGGGGCTGCAAGGTATCAGTTTGACTTCTAGATGGCCTGGAAATGAAGGTCAGCCACACGGGCGGTCAACCATATCTATGGAACTAAGGCCTAATAAAAACACCACATACCGCGACTCTGCTAAGCCGCTCTCGGGACAATATTCTGTAAGTATTGTGACACATCACTGATGGGAGAAGGCCACACCACCCATGACTCCAAAGGGACAGGACAACTGGAAGCGTCACATCTGGAACTCTCTGGGCTCTGCCTCATCTTACCACTTTCCTTAGCTGATTTTCATCTGTATCCTTTGCTTCCATAAGCCATAATTATGAGTATAACCACTTTCAGTGAGTTCTGTGAGTCTTTCCAGTGAATCACTGGAACTGAGATGGCCTTGGAGACCTCAAAATTGCAACTGGTGTTGGTAGTCAGGGTAGTTTGAGGGATTCCCAAACTTTCCAGTGGCCCTTTCAGGGGCTGTTACTGTAGTACACATATCACCCTATGTGGTGTTTGCCTGTTTATCTGTCTGAGAATACGGACTATGCCTTATTCACTATTCCATCATTTCCAGCAAAATGTAGCCATTCAAACACTGATAGAATGAATTTAATGGACATGTCCTAATATTGATATAAGAACTGCACACTTATTCCCTAGGACTATTTTTATTATAACACAAATCAATTAAACTGAGGAAATAATGCCCGATAGACATTCAAAAAAACCGACTTCACAAACAGCCAAGAAACATGTCTTTTTGAATCTCTCTCTTTGATGATTTCACTTGATCTAACAAAAGTATTTAGACTAGAGAGAAGTGGAAGATTCTTCTTCAGTTACATTTCCATCAGTATTGTTTCCCCCAACTGACCTTCTAATAAAAATTACACTGAAGAATATGGGGGCTTATTTTCTGGGATATACCTGAAGGGCAGGTAGAAGGATTGGTCCAGAAGCTTCTTAAGCTAGCTGAGTCCAGGGTAAGATTAACACAGATCCGAGTGAAATACAGGCATCTGACCAAGACACCTGTGAGCAGAAGGCTATCACAGGGCTGCACAGAGACAAAATTTCTTTTCTTTGTTCTATACAAGAGTACAAATAGCTGCTAACTTTACCTGGGTCTACCACAGACAACAGTCAAGCTCCTTAACCCCTCTGAACCACAGTCTACTCACCTGCAGAATGGGTATAAGAACAACCACGCTGCTTCACAAAGATGTTGCAGGGATGAAAGCAGGTAGTAAGGGTTAGAGATTTGGAAATACCAAAGCATATAATAGTGTTCTTCTACTACTATTAGCATACTAGAGAGATGTCCCACCCAGGCACTTACTTAACGGTATCTGAGACTGTTAATTAGTCGCAAAGGAAATGCAATGAATTACCAAGGTCTACCAGGTAGCAGATCAAAGCTCTGACGTAAATGGTAGCAGCAATTTTTTACTGAGTACTTAACATGTGCTGGGGACTGGGCAAATCCCTTTACATTATATCATTTTATCCTCACAACTCTGCAAGGTACAAGGATTACCATCCCCATTTTACAGATGAGGAAACTGAGACTCAGGAATATGAGATAACTTGCCCAAGGTCACATAGTTGATAAGTAGAAGAGCTGAGAGTCCAGCCCAGATGTGTCTCTCTGAAAAACCCAAACTCTTACCACGATGTAGACCTGCACTGCCGTGCAAGGACCAGAAGAGGGAATATGTGGTATGTTGTTGATCACGCTGCAGTTACGGTTACAGACTTAGTCATAGCTCTCTCCAAAATTCACACGAATCTAGGTGGGCTGAGGGGGGATGGAGTCTGGACAGTTTAACACAGAAGGTATCACCTGCAATGAACCACAGTAAATACTGTGACCCCCATTTCAGACTGGAGCCCAAAGACCAGAAAAGAATGCCTACGGGAAGCCTGAAATTTAAGTCTATTTTGTAATCCATCTGAACAGGGTGCTGAGACAAAAGTAATTCATGACAACTTGTTCTCCAACTGTGAATTTTTGGGAACATTTCCAGTATTCATTAGCTCTCAGATTCACACTTCCACCTGTGTGTTGAAGAGCGGTTTTATCAGTTCCTAGAGCAAGAGGATAAAATAGAGAGAGGAAGTGACTTGGTCTCATTTTTTCTTTAATTTGCGATTTTTAAATGGCAGCAGAGTGATTACGATGGTGGTCAGCAGTCCTCTAACTCCTGCCTTCCCCCACTCCATAGTCCCCCACCCCCAACCCTGTCAAATCTTTAGGCTCCTTTCTGTCCTTTCTAATGTCCCTGGGTTTCTCTCAAACGGGATTCTTGTTTTAACTGAATTATGTCTAGAGTAGGCTTTGTTAGGAAGAGGTTCCTCCTTATCACCTATAATTGCTCTTTTGGCCAATAAATACTAAAATGGACCTTATTTTAAGGCTACTATAACCTCAATGTCCCTGAGCTTAATGTTACAGCAAAACTCAGTGAATTTCTGATTTTCAGCACAGAAACTTAGCTAGAGAGAAAATGCCTATCATCTGGGCAGTCAATTCACAGAGCTCTTCTCAGGTAGCAGAGTTAGAATCTCCCAGTGCAATTAATTGGATGGTTACGCTCAAGTTACGAGTGATCTTCTAGTTCTTCCCTCCACAATGCTTACCTTATCCACTAAGCCTGTTTCCTACTTATGACCTAGGACAACCTAGCCCAGCTTGATTAGCATCTCAGTCAGGCTAGAAGTACAATGTATAGACTTTTTCTTACACCAGTGCTACAGTACCCATCCCCTGCCTCCCAACCATAGACCCTACTAATGTGTTTGAAATTTCACAACTCTGGTAATTTAAAAGTATCTTGTCATTCCCCCTCCCCCCGCCCCGCCCCGCCCCGCTTCTGCTAATTCATGCTCAGGGAGAAACAAGTCGGAACAGATGTTCTCTACTTCATTTTCCTGCATACCTGACAGAAATAGATTCTGGCATCAGTGACATTAGAAAGGAATACTGAAAAGAATTCTTGAGAAGAGAAGGAATTGAAGAGATATTGTGGTCAAAGGAGAGGATAATGCCACTAACCCTGCACTTCTCATCTGCCCTCAACATCCTACCTTTTTGTCTTTGCCTCAACTTCCTAGCTCCATTCCCCTTTCAACAATCTCGTACTAACATTTGAGGTTCCACGCACCTCCGAACAAAATTTCACCACCCTTTGCGGGTGGTGAAAACCTTTATTTTTCATAAAACAGAGTCGAGGGTGTGAGTCATCCATTCGATTTTCTGTTTTGCATGCTCAGCAGATAGCAATTAATGTAGAGCTGTGCCAGTAAAAACAAAAACATACAAACTCCTAAAGACATTTCTAAGGCAAGAGTTAGCTGGCTAGATAGACAAGCAGTTGTATTCTGTAAATTTAAAAAGAAAACTTGTAAACTAGGGGGTTTTTTTTAAACACTCAGATTTGATGAGCAAGGGAATAGCTTCAGAGAAGTGTATCAGAAAGTCATATTTATACGATTGTAAATTTTCTAAGCAGCAAGGATCTGAAACATGCATTTTTTTAACATCTTTATTGGAGTACAATTGCTTTACACTGGTGTATTAGTTTCTGCTTTATAACAAAGTGAATCAGCTATACATATACATATATCCCCATATCTCCTCCTCCTTGCGGCTCCCTTCCACCCTGCCTATCCCACCCCTCTAGGTGGTCACAAAGCACCGAGCTGATCTCCCTGTGCTACGAAACACGCTTTTTAAAATAGCCCAACAGAGGAATCTTGGTGTGAGCAATTTACACGTGAAGTGACTGTTCTGTCTTTAGAACACTAGGAAAAGTTAGGTGTTTAATGTATCTTCCAGACAATTCACAAAGCAGTCCTTGATCAAAACCCTCTGCAAGGGATATTGACAAACCTGACCAACTGCAAGAACCTCCTGTAGAGAAAATGATCTATGAGATTACCTGCTGGCAGGTTCATGGGTCCGACTGTCAATATCTAGAGAAGGATCACAGAAATAAACGTCTAATGTTTGCTGTCCTGACGTCTATATTTATAATGCTGGTAAAGCAGTTGGTCAATCAAAACCAGGTAAAGCAATTACAATCTTCCCCAGCTAACATGGAAGAGAAAGAAATTGAACTCTTTGTGATGAGAAGTCAATATAGCAAGATAATCCAAAATTGCTTTTTTATTCACGTGGAGGGAATTTGGTACTATTATATCTTGTCAATTCTAATTGTCTGATTAGATGAATACAGTACAGATGTATTAATGTAATGAAGTCAAATACTCAATTAGAATTTATTTTTTCTTCCCTTCCTACATTGTTTGAGATCCCCACAGAATTTGGAACATAATGTTCCTTTCCCTATTCAGTCTGGCTTCTTTATATTTGGCAAATATTTATTCTTTTGTCTGTGTTTCAGCTGGAGCCGCCATGAATGGGTCTACTTTTCTCGTGCCTTGACTCCTGCTGTCAAACAATATAGGTAATGTTGTTAGGTGTAAAATTATTTTGGAGACGACGTAAATCACTAACGCAAGACAGATTGTGGGCTGAATTCTAATAGCAAACTACTTTGAAGGGATAAGAGCAAGTGTAAATGGCAATGTTTGAAGGGGGCTGTAATTTCCAAAATGTTGACTTAGAGCTTGAGTGCAATCTGGTAAAAGATCTGTCAAATTGTGAATCTTCTGAAGGGTTAAATAGGAGCATGGGTAAAATGAACCAGAATCTGTTTGGTAATTTTCAAAATAAAAAACCTGAATGGGGAATGATCTCGTTTCTGATTAAGAGCTCAGGCTCTAGAGTTAGACAAGACTGCCTGTGTCCCACTTACTGACTGCATTTCCTTAGGCAAGTTGTTTCACCTCTCTAAGTCTCAGTTGTCCCATCTGTTAAATGAAAATGCTGATCAAACCTGCCTGATAGAATTATTATGAGTCTTAAATTATATAACCCACACAAAGCTCTTGGTACGGGCTCTGCATCGCAAGAAGCACTCAAGAAATGTTCCCTAATTGTTAGCTGTTGCTGGCTAATATATAGCCTATGGTAATTATTTGAAAGCTGTTGAGTATTCAACTCAACAGGTATCCATTCAGGGCCTTCTACATAGAAGTCCTCTACACAAGAAACTAAACAGATTCAAAGAAAATTAACACCCTATCCCTGTCTTCAGTTTAATAGGCTTAACCTGGCGCTCACCATTCTCTCAGAAGGTAGACTAAGGTGAGTGTTCGTGATACTATGACCACAGTATCTTCTTTTTTTCTTTTTTTTGGTACGCAGGCCTCGCTCTGGACGCGCGGGCTCAGCGGCCATGGCTCACAGGCCCAGCCATTCCGCGGCATGTGGGATCTTCCCAGACCGGGGCACAAACCCGTGTCCCCTGCATTGGCAGGCGGACTCTGAACCACTGCGCCACCAGGGAAGCCCCACAGTATCTTCTTAAAGGCTGCTTCTTCCATTCTGACCTGCATTCTAATCCATTCTCTATCGAGGAACAGAAGGATCTTTGTAAAACCTTTCAATGTCTTCCTGTTGCGCTTCCAATAAAACCCAAACTACTTACTCTGGGCTACTAGGCTCTCCCTAGTCTGGTACCTAGAGATCCCGTCTGCCATCGCTCCGTCCCTCTGTCACTGCAATCCCCCCCTTCGCCTTCCCTTCCCTACAGGGCCTCTGCCTCTGTATCTTCCCTCGTCTGAACTGTTTCCCCCTACTTTAAAAAAAAAAAAACAAACTTTTCAGTTTTTGGCCACACTGCCTGGCATGTGGGATCTTAGTTCCCCGACCAGGGATGGAACCCGCACCCCCTGCAGTGGTAGTGCGGAATCTTAACCACTGAACCACCAGGGAAGCCCCTCCCCTCCTTTTCTTTGTCTGGTTAATTCTAATTCTTTGTCAGGTCTCAGCTGTGATGTCACTTTCTGAGAAGGACCTCCTTAACTTCCTCACTGCCCACCACTACTCTAAACCAATTTCTCTGCGACTTTCTCTTAGAATAACCTGTAATTTTCCTTTATAACCTTAAATATTTATTTCTGTGATTAAAAAAAAAATCTATCTCCCCTACTAGACATAAACTCCTTGAAGTCAGAGACCATGACTATTTTGGTCATCATTATATGCCCAGTTACTAGCACTAAGCTTGGCATATAGTAGCTGTACCATAAACACTGAAGAAACGTGTTAAAGGGTAATTACCCCCCCCCAAAAAAAGGTCAAATCATCATTCTCATATTGATATAAAATGAAAACATGTGACAGATTTTAAGACATTATTAATGAGGGAAACAGGCAGATGTTAACCAATTCAAAGGAGAAGTAAAAGAACAGATATATAGAATTCACTTATCTGGAGTATTGTAATAAATGTGCAAACTGAGACAAAACTAGCTTTTCCATAGCGGGGAGGAAATTCAACTGAACCTTCACTTGACAGATTTTTTTGCATATTTATAGACAAGACTTATTTTGCATGGCTCCTAGTTGCCTACAACTTATAGAGCTAGAAAATACCTCAAAGGCCATGGAAGGCTAAAATCAGAGAACTGAGAAGTATATACTCTAAACAGCACCTAGACTTCTACTGTAACACACATTTTCCCCTACAACAAACGGAAATTATGAAGGCACACAGAAGGGACATTTCATTCTTGGGGTGAGTGAGAGATTTCAGAAGTCTTCATGGAGGAAGAAGAGTTGAACTAAGTCTTGAAATGTAGGTAGGATTTCCGTAGTGGTAAACAACTTGACGTTTTTGAGCAGTGCTCTAGAGGAATTTTTCTGGTAGTAATGGATTCTTGCAGGCAAAAATATAGTCTCAGAGGAAAGAGTTCAGTGGAGAAACTACTTGAAAAGAGGAAGGAGTGCCCAATAGGAAGGGAGAGGTCCTGAATTTTGGTTCCTACACCAACATTTCTTCTGGACTAAATTACAGATCTCTGGGCCTAATCCCAGAAATACTTCTTTTCAGCACCTGGAACCAGGGAAACAATGGTGAAGAAAACGGACCTGGAACTTAGATTCGGGAGTGCTGATTATCTGGATAATAAGATGGCATCCAAAAGGGGCTTCCAATTTCTCCAAAGAAGACACACAGATGGCGAAGAGGCACAAGAAAAGGTGCTCAACATCACTAATTATTAGAGAAATGCAAATCAAAACCACAGTGAGGTATCACCTCACACCAGACAAAATGGCCATCATCAAAAAGTCTGCAAACAAGAAATGCTGGAGAGGGTGTGGAGTAAAGGGAACCCTCCTACACTGTTGGTAGGAATGTAAATTGGTATAACCATTATGGAGAACAGTATGGAGGTTCCTTAAAAAACTAAAAATAGAGCTACCATATGATCCAGCAATCCTACTTCTGGGCATATATCCAGAGAAAACCATAACTTGAAAAGACACATGCACCCCAGTGTTCATTGCAGCACTATTTACAATAGCCAAGTCATGGAAGCAACCTAAGTGTCCATCAACAGAGGAATGGAGAAAGAAGACGTGGTACATATACACAATGGAGTATTACTCAGCCATCAAAAAGAATGAAATAATGCCATTTGCAACAACATGGATGGACCTAGAGATTGTCATACTGAGTAAGTCAGATAGAGAAAGACAAATATCATATAATATCACTTGTATGTGGAATCAAAAAAAAATGATACATATAAACTTATTTACAAAACAGAAATAGAGTCATAGATATAAAAAAATTTATGGTTACTGGGGGGGGGAAGGGGGAGAGGAATAAATTGGGAGATTGGGATTGACATATACATACTACTATATATAAAATAGATAACAAATAAGGACCTACTATATAGCACAGGGAACTCTAGTCAATACTCTGTAATGACCTATATGGGAAAAGAATATTAAAAAGAGCAGATATACGTAAATGTATAACTGATTCACTTTGCTGTACACCTGAAGCTAACACAACATTGTAAATCAACTACATTCCAATAAACAATTAACTTAAAACAAGAGGGTTTCCAACCTCTAAGAGTCTGGAGGTGCAGGCGCACTTCCCAACATCATATTAAAATGACAGCTATCAGCCGAGTCTATGTCAGGGATCGTTTAGCACATGAATAGTAGGGGGAAGAAAGTCCTTATCACACAACTAGTATTTCTGATTGTCATCTAGTACAGAGGTCAGTAAACTTTGTCTGTAAAGGGCCAGATGGTAACCGTTTGAGGTTGTGCGTGTCATGCTATCTGCTTGTTTGCATTACAACTACTTAACCCTCTGCTGTTACAGCGCCAAAGCGGCCACGGACAACATGTACACAACGCAAGTGCCTGTGTTCCAACAAAACTTTGTTTTCAAAAACAAGGGATGGGCCAGATATGCCCCATGGGCTGCAGTTTGTTAACATCTGTTTTAAAAGGCGAGTGTCTGGGTACCAAAGGGATCATTAGAACAGTGCGCCAATGGAGGGTGGTAATCATTGTATTTACCTCCATCCTCAAACAGTACTTTGCACACAAATTCTAGAAAATACACTGTAAGAGAATTTTTTTTTTTTTTTTTTTAAGATTCTCCTCTGAACTTTCAGAGCAACCTGTAACTCTTCCAGCATCCATCACATCCTACCTGGTACAGAGGTATCCATGCAAATGTCTTTTTTCCCTCCTAGGATTTAAACTCCTGGAGGGTAGAGCGCATGCCATTTTCAATGTTTCTATTTGTTTCTTGATGTAAGGTAAGTGCTACAAACCGTTTCCTGTATGAGTCAATGATATCATGTTGTTTATTTTCTTTGTTTGTTTGATTTTGAACCTCTTATGGCCTCAGTGAAACGCCAGGCCTTCCTTTGCATGTTCAGCAGTATCTCAGCAGCTTTCTCCAGGAATGAAGCATCTCCTGGAGCAGGACACTTGGCTATGATCACCGCTGCATATCTGTGTCTGTTCCTCACCATTCTCCCTACTTTCTGGGACTACTCTTGAATGGGTGAGTATTCGCCTTCTTAGGAAATGTCCTCTTAGTGGCTGGCCATGATCCATTTAACATAATTCAATGCAGCATCCATATATTTTCCTCCAGGGCTGTCCTTTTCAAGTGTGTGTCTGAGAGCTTTTGAGGAAAGCACAGTGTTTTGTTTCTGGTCATTATATAAATATATACCACAGATAATAAACTGTTAATGGAAAGAAATAGTTGCATGCAAATTTCTAGTTTGCTTTTTTTTTCAATTTTCCTTATGTGTTCCTTCCTTTGTGAGAACACCAAGCCTTCATTTCCCTGCCTACTAATTGCTTTTTCATGAAGTGCTTTTTGTCTTCTTTCTTTTCTTTCTTTTTTTCTAGCTTTTAAGCAATACCAGATGTTGAATGAAAGCAAGTTTCTCTGATTGGTATCCAGAGAAAACAAAAAGCATGTATCACTTCAAGCCTGACCTGCACAAGGGGAAAATGGACCAAACAAGGCTGCCAGGATTAAATGCACTGCGTTTAAGTTCTGAAGTAGTATTTTTTTTTTACCCCTCGTGCTTTCATTGTTCCTCTTCATACCCGATTGAAGAGTTAATTTTTTGTTAAGAAGAGATGATAGAATAGGAAACAGAAAAGCCACAAGAAAAGGATTTTATTTGAGACTCATCTCCTGGCTATTATGTGATCCTAGGCCGGTTTAGCAAATTCACACTGTGGGGTGTTGAGGATGTTTTGAGAGAAGAATGGGGTGTTTTGTAGCGAAGTAAGTTTGAGATATGTTGGGTTAAACAAGTTCAACACCAGGCTAACAAGTATCATGAATCTCCAAAGGGCTATATATAGACTGAGGCTTTCCCAATAATCTACACAGAATACTTTTATTGCATAATATTTTATAGAACAATTGTCCCTTTGGCATACACTTCAGGAAATGCCCTCTGCTGGGAAACATAGATTTCTGGAAAAATTCGGTGCCGTGATCTTTGGTATCATTGACAATATGGTATTTCTAAAATGCCGGCTGACTGCCTAGCCTCACGCAATGTGATGTGGAAGACTCCTGAGTCCTTGGTCACCCATCTCCAAAGGATGTGCAGTCTCCTTGGAAAAATGCATCGTGCACACCTGAAAGCTTACTCAGTGGGAAAATGCCAAACCAGTGGCCAGGAAAAAAATAGCTACACAATGTTTTTTAAATTACGTGTGGTGGAGCCGCAGAGGTTCTCTGCAGGTACCATGAGGCCACTGCTAAGGGAGGGATGGTTAGGGAGAAACTCAGTTGGGAAGGACTAAGTTCTCCAGCCCTGAATCAGCAAGTAAGATCCACGTGAAGACAGGATTCCGCTGTCGCAGGATAATAATAAGTGCCAAAATTATTTTTATTTCTTTTTTTTAATCTATCTTTACTTTTTTGTCTGTAAACATCTTTTATTTATTTATTTAGCCTTTTATTTCCCTTCTTAGTTATTTTAAATATAGCAGCTTTAAAGAATTGAAATATTACAGATAAAATTCACATGTATGTATTTCCTCTCTCCAGGCCATTCTACCTCTTTCCTTCCAGAGGTCACTGCAGATATGAACCTAATGTGAATCCAAGCAAGGCTTCTACCCTTTTGCTCATGATATATTTACCCATTTCCCCCTTTTGGTGGACGCTGGGTTAGTTCCTCTTTTTCCCTATAATATAATAAACAGTGAGTGCTGAAATTACTAGTGTGTACATTTTCACTCAGTAAATGACAGGAGTCGTTGCCATCCCCGTCTGCACATGTTTCCACTGTTGAGGAGAGCGCTCTGGCCAGACGAGACAAGAACTGAGCAGCAGAAAGAGGTGGGAAAAGAGTCATGAGAGAAGTGAAAGCTCCATAATAAACAGAAGGAGTTGGGGTGGGGGATCAGGATGCAGAAGCAAGTGAGAGTTAAGGAGAAAAATGCCAGAGGGCAGCCAGTGGACGGAGAACCTGAGGGGGTTTTCATGAGTGAAAAGCTCTAGGGTGGTGAAGGGCAGAAAACCCATGGGGAGGAAACGGAGACCCAAGAAATGTTGCTGGGATTTTGAAGTAATATTGTTCAAGTGTCTTGGGTAAAAAATGAAACTCCTTTTTTTAAAATTGCTTTTTAATACTATGTTGTTGCGTTTTATGTGGTTCTGTGCAGATACTGGATTATGTGAGTTCAGAACTCAGGGTTACAGAGATAAATGTACCGTTTGCATTAGGCTTTTTGAAATACTGCAAATAGCTTGAGGGTCCCATCGTTCCCTTTGAGCATTCTGAGACATTCAAGGTGCCAGGTTGGGAACGCATTGCTTAGATGAGGTTGATAAAAAACCGGGAAGGACTTTAAAAGTCTCATTTAGGAAGTCCAATGAGATTAACAGCTTTTATTATTTTACTGAACTTGATAAATAACCTGAACGGATCTGCTTTTTTTTTTCCACTCAGAATCTCCTGTCACCAAGCTTTGTAACTCTTTTGCTTCTAGTTGCTATAGAAATGGTGCAAGCCATCTTGACTGACTTGTGCAGAATTCATTTCTTTCTGACACCATTGCCTTTAAAAGCCACATTCAGATTGTGAAAATTGGGTCATCGTACTGTGCGGTAATTAGAAACGCTGCTATTTTAATTGAGGCTATGAATGAGACCTGATTTTATCTTGGTTAAGTTTGACGAGTCCTTTGAGGTTATTTTTTAATCTGGGTGTCTAATATAATTCTCAAGTTTCTTTCTTCTTCCTCGTTTTTCTTTTCCTTTGTGCGTGTGTGTGTGTGTGTGATGGTCTTATTTGCACTTTTTTCTGACAATTCCTCCCTCAGCTGCTTATGCTTGACGTAAACCAAAGAGTGAAGCCTTTATTTCCATCCATGCGACTTTCTGGAACCGCTCATCTTGTTAACAGCCATTTCATTGTGGACATCCATTGCCTTCCCGAATCATCTCCTACCCTGAATTTATGGCCCTTCGGAGGCCCTCAGGGAGAAACCCAGGACACAATTCTCAGGTAATTTTCTCTACATTCTGTGACAAGAATGAACTCATGAGAACCAAGAGTGCTCTTTTCTTTTCATAAGCAGGTGAGAGAGTCAGAATGGCTTCATCTGTCTTCTGATCTCAAAGCAGCATTTTGGCCATGCCCTGCCATTAGAAGCATTCAAGAGAAGTCTTGGGTGACCCAGGTGTGGACAGCCCGGGTCTCATTACCACAGATGAAATGATGAAGCCTTCTGAAGAGACACCTGAGACGTCCTGCCTCCAAGTTCCTTTTTGCTCCTTCCAGACTCGTGTCTCCCTGCTTAAGCCACTGTATCACCTTAATATGTGAAACTATGAGTCCAACTCTGCCGAAAGTACAATGCCACGGAAGAGAGAGTACGTCTTAGTTTCCGCTGCACACTTTTCTCTCCTTGCATTTTTGCAAAGGGCAGCCTCTGTAGACACGTTGGACTGCTCAATAGAAGGGGTTACTGATTCGAGGAGAATTTATTTTGAACAAATCCTACAGCTCTTGTTTTTTTCCCCAAAGCTGTTAGAGCTGAGATCATAGAAATTACGGGGCCGACGAGGGGCATAAAAGAGAATCCAACGTCTTCTTTTGGGGGAGACTTCAGATCGGTCTGAGGAGTGCTCGGACATTCTCCCGTCCTGCTCTTGTTCTCCTCAACCAGAAGGTTTAGAAATAGCAATTAAGAGTCTTACTGTTTTCTCAGTTCTGCTACTGCCAAACTTCGCTCTACCCATATTACTTGGCCTGAACGGAAAAACAGTCCCCTCCTCTTCTCAGTTCTCCTGTTACTTGCTTATAAATGTCTCACTTAGCTGTTCTTCATTTGCAGGAGAGCTTTCTGGGGCCTCATCAAAGCCCTCTTCTCTCACTTTTAAGTCTCCCTGCAGGTTTCTTTCTTGACTGCTTCTAAAAATCCTTTTCTTTTGGAGAGGCTCTGAATTTGCCACCTTTCTTTTCTAAAACAATCTCAAACCCATTTCCATACCCACATTGTTGTGATGTCACGAAATTGTATTTAGAAGCCTGAACAAGATGGGGGAGCTTTAGAAAAATAACTCTGCTGTACTTCTGCATTTGTTTAAAACGCAACTCCACAAAGTGCAAAGGAGAAGTTCAGAGAACTGGCTGAGAACTCTCCAAACTCCTCATCCAAAGCACTGGACTGGAAGGCAACCAGTGAATTGTTTACACATCTACATACGCGCATACACACACGCATACACATATATGCACACACACATGCATATACACAAATACACTCACATACACACATATACACATGTACACACTTACATGAACACACAGGTCTGGATATCTAATCATAATCCTTGGAAACACCCGCCAGCAAGCCAACGCTAATTTTCAAATTAACTTTTCAATTCATTCACTAAGAAAATATTCACGAATATTAGACTTAGCCAACCAACCTATATTTGCCTTTTTCTCATTTTTAAGAAATTTCAATAACACAAAATAGGGGAAAAAATGATTGGCTTTTCTTCCTTATTCATGTGCCCTTATTCATGAAACCCAGACAACATAAATCAGTGAAAAGTGGCTTCTTTTTTAAACTGAAGTATAACTGACTTACAATATTATATTAGGTTCTGGTGTACAACATAATGGTATGATATTGATAACCATGGTAAGTCTACTTACTACCTGTCCCCAAAGTTACTACAGTATAATTGGTCATATTCCTTATGCTGTATATTGCATCCTCATGACTTATTCTATAACTGCAAGTTTGTACCTATTAGTCCCCGACACCTGTTCTGCCCATCCCCCCCCCCGACAACCACCAGTTTGTTCTCTGTATTTATAAGTCTGTTTTTTTATGCTTGTTTTGTTTTTTAGATTCCACGTATAAGTGAGATCACATGGCATTTGTCCTTTTCTCTCTGACCTATTTCACTTAGCATGATGCCTTCTAGGTCCATTCATGTTGTTGCAAATGGCAAGATTTCATTCTTTTTATGGTTAATACTCCATTGTGTGTGTGTGTGTGTGTGTGTGTGTGTGTGTGTATATGGCTCATCTTCTTTATCCATTCGTCTATCAGTGGGCACTTAGGTTGTTTCCATATCTTGACTGTTGTAAATAATGCTGCATAGGGGTGCATATATTTTCATTGTCTTCAACTAAGACCCAGAAATGGAATTGCTGGATTGTATGGTAGTTCTCTTTTTATTTTTTCAAGGAACCCTCTCATATGGTTTTCCACAGTGGCTGCACCAATTTACATTCCCACCAACAGCGCATAGGGGTTCTCTTTTCTTCACATCCTCACCAATACTTGTTATTTGTTGTCATTTAGATAATAGCCATTCTGACAGGTGTGAGGTAATATCTCACTGTAGTTTTTATTTGCATTTCCCTGATGATTAGTGATGTTAAGCATCTTTTCATGGGTCTGCTGGCTATCTGTTTGACTTCTTTAGAAAAATGTCTATTCAGGTCCTCTGCCCATTTTTCAATCAGATTGTTCTTTTGACATTGAGCTGTATGTATGAGTTCTTTATATATTTTGGATGTTATCCCCTTATTGAACATATCATTTGCAAGTATCTTCTACCATTCAGTAGGTTGCTTCACACCAGTGAATGTTGTCCTTCACTGTGCAGAAGCTTTTCAGTTTGATGGGAGTTCCATTTGTTTATTTTTGCTTTTTTTTGCCCTTGCCTGAGGAGATAGATCCAAATAAATACTGCTAAGAACTACGTAAAGCGTTTACTGCCTATGTTCTCTTCTAGGAGTTTTATGATGTCAGGCCTTACATTTAAGTCTTTAAACCACTCTGAGTTTATTTTTGTATGTGGTATAATAAAGTTGTCTAGTTTAATTATTTTTCCATAGCTGTCCAGTTTTCCCAACACCATTTATTAAAGAGATAGTCTTTTCCCCACTGTATATTCTTGTCTCCTCTGTCATAGATTAAGTGGCTGTAAGTGCATGGGTTTATTTCTGCGCTCTCTCTATTCTGTTCCCTTGATCTATTTGTCCATTTTTGTGCCAGTACCATCCTGTTTTGATTACTGTCGCCTTATAGTATAGTTTGAAATGAGGGAGCAGAATACCTCCAGCTATGTTCTTCTTTCTCAAGATTGCTTTGGCAATTCAAGGTCTTTTGTGTTCCATACAAATTTTAGGATTATTTGTTCTGGTTCTATGAAAAGTGCCATGAACATTTTGATAGGGATTGTACTGACTCTGTAGGTTGCTTTAGGTAGTATGGACATTTTAATGATATTAATTCTTCCAATCCATATGCATAGTATCCTTTCCATTTATTTGCGTCATCTGCAATTTTTCATCAGTGTCTTAAAGTTTTCAGAGTATAGGTCTTTTGCCTCCTTGGTTAAATTTATTCCTAGGTGTTACACTTTTTTTTGATGGAATTGTAAATGAGACTGTTTTCTTAATTTCTCTTTCTGATAATTTTGTTATTAGTGTATATAAATACTAATAATGAAACATGGCTTCTAAAATAGCCTTTACAAAAACAATCAGGTCAAAATAATCCATAAATGTGTTAGCCAAAACTGTCAAACCGGTTTTGCAGAGGAAATCAACATTGTCTGTGAAGTAGGTTACTGAGGTATTGGACCCATATCCAAGTTCAAGTTAAATGCCATTAAGAGATACGAGCAGAAGGGAGGGAGGACAGAATCAAGAATCAGTTATTTCATGATCTTAGTCTTCTTTCTCCAAGACCTCTTCCCACAAAACAATTTTTATTCACTTACATTTTATTCACTGTATTTGTTAGAGCTGACAGATGTCATATGTTTATCAATTTCATAAAATGTTTGGCTAAATAGCAGCCAGTGCATCTGCAAACTTATAATTGGCTAAGGGCAGAAAAAGAGGTGGTGTTTCAGATACTGGGCAAATCAAGGGCTTCCTTTTTTTATATTAATTTGAATCACGGTCCTCAAATTAGAATGTTTAAGAAACACTGCTTTTTAAATTGTCTTTAAGTCGAATAAATAATGACTTCAAGATACCATCCCCTGCACTGGCAAGAAATTCAAGCTCAGAAGTTAGAGTCCTCTCCTCTTCCCCTTTTCCTTCTGGCTCTCCTTCCAAAAGTTGCCCCAGCATAGGGTAATGCTAGGAAAATGGGACCACTAGTGTTCTGTCCCAACCTCCAGTTGGCACCATCTGTGTCCTCCAGCCAAGCCCACAGAAGCCTCTTGAAGGCCACCTGCTTACTGTTTACAGGATGCTCTGCCAGAGCAAGAAAGACACGTCACACTGTGCAGCTGTCCCTTTGTGGTTTTTCCATTCCTTTCCGGCATTTCCACTCTTCTGGTTACTGTTATTGCATTAAAAACTGCCCCCACACAGTGGTTTAAAGCAATGTCAATCATTTATCTTGCTCTGGGGAGGAAACGGGCTCAGCTAGGCGGTTCTTACTCAGAGTTTTTCAGGAAGTTGCATCAGATAGTGGCGGGCTGGCGTCATCCTGAAGGCTTCTTACTTACGTATCTGGGATCCGGATTGGGCCTGTTCAAAAAGCTGGGAGGCAGAACAGCTGGAGTTTCTCAGGCATCTCTCCTCTCTGTGGTCTCGCTACACGATCTTTCCACATGGCCTCTTCACAGTAGTCAGGCTTCTAACATGGCTGGTAAAGGCTCCCAAAGGAGATATCCCAAGAGAAACCAGCAGAAGCGGCCTGGTTTCCTGCCTTAGAAGTCACCCGGGTTCACCTCCGTCACATTCTGCTCCTCGAGGCGCTCACAAATGCCAGCCCAGTTTCAAGTGAAGAGTGTCAAAGGGTTTGCACTTTTCAAAGGATTTGTTTTAAAAACCACCAGACCCACAGAGCAGAATACTGGCCCTATTTCTCTGAGGTCCCGCTGTCATCTTAACACTTGCCCAGTTTAGAGAAACCTCACCATTCTCCTTTCCTTCTAAAGTGGTTTTCTTCTTCCAGTCTCATCTGGGACACCTAGCATCATTTTTACAATGGCTTCAGGCCAGGGATGGCAGATGAGAAAAAAGGAATCCAAAGATTTATACCCATAAGTATAGACACTGGTATAAACACTAGAATAAAGAGATAATGCTTCACCATAAAAAAATAAAACAAACAAACAAAAAAGATAAATGGCAACTAACACTGGACTTCATTTCTGAAGACCACAGGGAGTGGGAGGGACGGGGGCAACCTGTCCAAAGGGGTAGTTGCTCTTCTGCTCTAGCCAGTTGTTGCCATGAGGGATATTTCACCAGCCACGCCAGGTTTTCTAGGAAAGTCAGAAATCTCAATTTTTGTGTGAAATATCCTGATAGTGAAATGCTAGCTGCTAACTCAAATGCCTTCAAAACCACATTTGGGTCAAACAAAATACGTTACTGGCCATATTCAGCTTCTAGATGTCAGTTTGTAACCTCTGTCTTCGATTTCAATATAGGTAGAAAGAAAAGTTGATTTGAGGCGACTTCTAACTTCTGCTCCTTCAAAAACCCCAAGTCAAGGAAGTATGAAGGGACCCATCTACACACGAGTAATGAAAAAATGAGAATCTACAGGGAGAAAAATACAAATTGGCACTTCAGTAAAGTACCCTAGCACACGGTATGTATACCAGGAGTCAGCAAACTATAGTCCACTGGCTATATGTGGCCTGCTGTCTAGCCTTTGTAAATAAAGTTTTATTGGAACACAGGCACACTTATTAGTTTATGCATCGCCTGTGGCTTCTCTCATGCTACAGTGTAGGAGTTGAAAAGTTGCAACAAACTGTTCAGCCCACAAAGACTAAAATATTTATCATATGGCCCCTTTACAGCAAAACTTTTCTGACTCCTGCACAGTATCACTGAGGCTGGGAATCACAGTAATTTTAAAACTAAAGGCTCTTAAATCTATTTGCTAACTTTGCAGCCACAGTGTCGATATTTCCATCTTAAGGTAAAGGCTGAAGTTTCTCTGGATTTCTGGGGGCAATTAAGTTTTCCTGTTGAGCTTGGTCTGTAATTAGCAAGTGTAATAAACCCTGACTGCTTTTCCCTGTGACATGATAGTTAAAGCCTGTAACTCAGCAGTTTTATTCTAGTCAAGTGGAAGAACAGAACACACCACAGGCTATGCTTCCCATCCTCTTCCATGGCACCTTTATTTAAAATTCAATGACAGTGTGTCACTTTAGACCGTGACTCTGCCTTGTCAAGAGCAGAAAGCTTAGAATGAGGATATAATCTGAAGTCTTCAGGTGTGTTTAAAGAGACTCAAATATTTTCTAAGAAAAAAATCAGTTGATACTTTCAAGAAAAAAAAATAAATTCCTTTCTTAAATTTTTTTTACAAAATCAAAAAGCCTACCAGTACTTGATATGATAGAAACAGTTATTGACAAATGGGTGCTGGTTTCCTCCCAAAGTGTACAATTCAGAAAGAAGTTAATAAGCTGGTGAGGTCTACAAACACTCCAAATTTTTGCCCAAAAACATCATAATTGCTATAGTTTGTACTTGGATCCTGTGCCTCACTAACTACATAACAAAATGGAATAAAATGACTCTAGCACTACCTGTTCAAGACCAAGATAGCATAATACACTCTCCTTATTCCTCCCATTATGTTCAGCTGAAAATCCTGCACATTATATAGAAAGAAAACATAACTAGATGTTGAAAGGTGGGGAGAAGAAGGTGGACCAGTTAAGAAACCTTGGGACCCAAGGAATGACACAGTGGTCAATGGAGGCCCGGTGGGAAACCTAGATGTCCACTTCCACCTGGTGGTAACAGGCAAGACCCCCCCTTCACCTGCTGGTCTTGTATCAAAGGAGGCCTGCTAAAATAGAAGACTTAAGTAACATCAGATTTCCTGTCAAAATATTCAAGATGTCCAGGGTACAACTGAAACTCAATCATCACACCAAGAACCAGGATAATCTAAACTTGGACAAGAAAAGACAATCAACAGATGCCAACACCAACACAATTATTGTGTTGATGTAAAATTGTAAAGATTATCCAACAAGAATTTTAAAGTAATCATCATAAAAATGTTTCTATAAGCAATTACAATCATCCTTGAAATAAACTGAAAAACAGAAAGTTTCAGCAAAGAAATAGAAAATATTAAAGAAGAACCAAATGAACACTTTAGAACAATACAAGAGACAAAATAGAAAACTCAATGGATGAGTTCAGTAGCAGAATAGACAGAAGACAAAAACCAGTGACCCTGAAGACAGAACAACAGAAATGATCCAATCTGGAGAACAGAGAGAACACAGACTGAATAAAAATGAGGGAATTCCCCGGTGGTCCAGTGGTTAGGACTCTGTGCTCTCACTGCCTCACTGTCGGCGTCCCAGGTTCAACCCCTGGTCAGGGAACTAAGATCCCACAAGCCACATGGCCAAAAAAAAAGAACCAGTCCTGAAGGACCTGTGGAACTACAGCAAAAGATCTAACATTTGTGTCATTGCAGTCCCAGGATAGGAGAAAGAGGATGGAGCTGAAAAATTAATCCCAAATTTGCCAAAAGACATACACCCACAGATCCAAGAAGCAGGGTGATCCTCGAACAGAATCAACCCAAAGAAATCCATTCCAAGATGATTATAATCAACCTCAGAAAAACAAAGAAAAAAAATCTTGAGATCAGCAAAAGGGAGAAGACAACTTATGTAGAGGATTAAGACAATTCAAATACTATGGATTTCTCATCAGAAACAATGGAGGCCAGAGGAAGCAACACATTTTTCATATGCTTAAAAGAAAAGAACTGTCAACTTTAAATTCTGTATTCAGCAAAATTACCTTTCAGGAATAAAGGGGAAATAAAGACATTTTCAGATGAAGGAAAGCTAAGAGAATTTGTCACCAGCCGACATCCTATATAAGGGAGATCCTGAAAAAGAAAGAAAGTGATTAAAGAAGGAATTTTGGAAATTCAGGAAGGAAGAAACAAAAATATGGGTAAATACAATACATTCTTCTCTTCTTGGGTTTTCTAAATTACATTTGAGAGTTGAAGTCAAAAGTTTAACATGTGTGATTTCATTCTCAACATATCTACATATACATTATAAATATGTAAGGTAATTATATTATGAACAGAGGAGTGTAAAGGACTTCAAGGACTTCACTCAAACTGGTCTGAATCTTGATAGCAGTGGTGGTTACACAAATTTACACATATGATAAAATGGCAAAGAACTATCTGATATGATACACATATCAAAAACACAAGAAATAACAAGAGCTGGCAAGGATGTGGAGAAAAGGGAACACTTGTATGCTGTTGGTGGGAATATAAATTGGTGCAGCCACTATGGGAAAAGGATGGAGATTCCTCAAAAAGACTAAAAATAGAACTACCATAAGATCCAGTAATCCCACTTCTGGGTACGTATCCAAAGGAAATGAAATCACTCTCTCAAAGAGATATCTGCACCCCCATGTTGACTGGAGCATTATTCACAATAGCCATGATAAAGAAACAACCAAAATGTCTGTCAATGGATGAATGAGTAAACACATATATATATATATATATATATATATACACACACACACACACACATACATACACACACACAATGGAATATTACTCAGCTATGATACAGAAGGAAATCCTACCATCTGCAACACATGGATGAACCTTGAGGGCATTACGTTAAGCGAAATAAGGCAGACAGAGAATGACAAACGCCGCGGGATATCACTTATACGTGGACTCTAGAAAAACGTGTGGAAACAGAGAGTACACTGGTGGTTGCCAAGGGATGGAGGCTGGGAGAAATGGGAAGATGTTGGTCAAAGGATGCAAACTTCCAGTTACAAGGAGTACGTTCTGGAGATCTAATGCATGGAGGCTCTAGTTAACAATACTGTATTGTATACTTGGAAGTTGCAAAGAGAGGAGTTCTTCGATGTTCTCATCACACACACACACACATACACACACACACACACATAGTAACTATGTGAGGTGATTGATGTGCTAACTAACCTTATCGTGGTAGTCATTCACAACATAGACATATATCAAATCATCACCTTGAACACCTTAAATTTACAAAATGTTACATGTCAATTATATCTGAACGAAGCTGGGGGTGGGGGAAGAACTACACACACACACATGCATTGTTCCAATATCAATACCAATCTCCTGCTTTTGATATTATATTATAGTTACATAAGGTGTAATCATTGGAGGAAACTGGGTGAGGATACACAGGACCTCTCTGTATTATCTTTGCAAGTTTCTATATTATCTTTTGCAAGAACTGTGGCAATAGCTTTCTAATTGGTCTCCCTGTTCCAATCCATTCTCCTTTAATTTTTCTAAGGCTTACTTCTGTTTCTGTCTCTTGAACATTGCCCAGATGAAACGCCATCTCCTACATCTCCCTGGTCACTCTTGTGAGGACTCAAGCCACATGTTTTGTGTATCAAGCACAGTTATCTGGCATTCAGTAAATTAATAAGCTGCACAGCTGTCTTCCTATTATATAGTTATTTGTGTAAAAGTCTGCTCTACCATGTCAGCTGCTGGACAGAAAAAATCTTATACATCGTTATGACTAAAGTGACAATAATTATGGTACACACAGAAGGAGCACAGGGGTGTTTGTTGAATGAACACATGATCAACGTATTTTATTGGATGTGCCATAGGAAGGGAGGAAATTTATAGATAGACTCGTTTTGATGAGTTTGACGGCCATCAGCTACTTTATAACCAAAATTTTAAGATTTAAAACTGTTCTCAGTATGTACATGCTGGATATGGTGTGGTAAAGTCAGTGTGGACATAAGGGGAAATGAGAATGAGGCTTGGAGGAAGTTTATTATTATTTCAATAAAATAAGATTTTTTTTTACTTTTGTAATTTTTTAATTTTTATTTTATATTGGACCAAAGTTGATTTACAATGTTGTGTTTGTTTCAGGTGTACAGCAAAGTTTCAGTTCTACATGCATATGTGTATATATATCTGTTCTTCTTCAAATTCTTCCCCCAATTAGGTCTGAGCAGAGTTCCCTGTGCTATACAGTAGGTCCTTGTTGTTCACCTATTTTAAATATAGTAGTGTGTATATGTCAATCCCAAACTACCAATTTATCCCTCCCCCCAGACCTTTCCCATAAGTTTTTCTTTTTCTTTTTCTTTTTTTTTTTGGCCGAGCCACACAGCTTGTGGGATCTTAGTTCCCCAACCAAGGATTGAACCCGGGCCCTTGGCAGTGAAAGCACGGAGTCCTAACCATTGGATCCCGAGGGAATTCCCCATAAGTTTGTTTTTTAAGTCTGTAAGTCTGCTCTGTTTTGTAAGTTCATTTATATCATTTTTTTAATTCCACGTATAAGCAATATCGTATGATATTTGTCTTTCTCTGTCTGACTTACTTCACTTAGTAATGACTCTATATGGGTACAAAGTTTCTGTTTGAGAGAATGAAATTGTCCTGGAAATGGAGATGATGGTTGTACAACACTGTAGATATAAACACTACCACAGATTGTATACACCCCCTGAATCGTACACTTAAAATGGTTAAAATAATCAGTTTTATGTTATGTAAATTTTACCACAATAAAAAATGACTCTAGAAAGACTCTGTTTTCCTAGGATTATCAGATTCCATCTTCTAGAAACTATGAAATTGATCTAGGGTAGGGACGAGGAACGCTGCTTAACGTGGAAATTGATTCAACTTCTCTGTACATTTTATTCCCTCAGCATTTAGCGTTTTAAGTAGATTTATTTTTTTAGCTGAAACACCAGAAAGTAAACATTCCCATTCACCTCTCTCCCCTCCCCCACAAAGATGTTTGGTGCCATCTGGTGATGAGGTGGAAAGATTGGATTTCCAGAGGGATTAGTCCAGGCTGTTTAAAGTAGGAAGTTAACACAGAGGTTTTTAACCTGCAGTGACAAATGGCTCTGGGCTAGGATCAAGTTCTACAAATAGATTAAGCCTTTTTTCTTCCTAGGAATAAAACTGACCTGTCAAATCCTAAAAACAGACTGCTAATCACCTGGCCTATGTTTCCACCGTTATTTGAAAAGAAGAAAAAGAAAAACACTTTTTTATTTTTTTTTGCCAGACCTCAGTCATTCCTATCCACCTAATTAGTAAATTAAGCACACAATTTTTTTTTTGTTTTTTTTTTTGGTACGCGGGCCTCTCACTGCTGTGGCCTCTCCCGTTGCGGAGCACAGGCTCCGGACGCGCAGGCTCAGCGGCCATGGCTCACGGGCCCAGCCGCTCCGCGGCACGTGGGATCCTCCCGGACCGGGGAACGAACCCGTGTCCCCTGCATCAGCAGGCGGACTCCCAACCACTGCGCCACCAGGGAAGCCCAAGCACACAATTTTTAATAGGAGCTTTTTATGATAAATTATCTCCTTTAAACGTGTTTATGATTTCTTATACCAAAAAGAACAACTGCAGAAGGAAACAAATATCTAAGTAAATCGAGTCCCGGAAAACTTGGACTGCAGCAGGCAACTCAATGTTCTCTCTTAAATCTTGTACGTTTCAATTTTGTGAATAAACAGAAGTTTTTAATTTGGGATTAAGTGTGATATTATGTGAACTTTCATAACAAATACTGTTGAGTTTGTTAAAGAGAGTCCTTGGCAAACCTAATCAAGTACTTCATTTCTCCAGTAGTGCCTGGCCTTACAGATGTTCTAATACCACAGCAGAACGACCAGCCTTCTCAAGGAACCTCAAGTTGGAGTGGCAGCCAAAGCTCCATATTTCTCTACGCCTTTTTAGATAAGAGAAGCTTTCCTATCATTCCTACCATTTGATTTTGTTCACTTGATTCATTTCCCTGTAAAGTGGAAGTCTTCACAATTCTCTGGGCAAAATGTCTATGAGAGCTGGAAGGACAGTTGACACTTAATTTGATCAAAGAGACACCGAGCAACAATAATAGTTCTTTTATTTTATTTACATCCTATTTGTCCCAGAATGGATTTAAGGTAGTTGCAGTAATAATAGAAGTGCCATTTATTAAGTACTCACTGTGTTTCAGTGGCGAACTGGGCATTTTTACGTGGATGTTAAGAGCACAGAGTCTGAGGCCACAGCTAGTTCAAATCCCAGTTCCACTACTTACTAGCTCTGTGACCTCCCACAAGGTCCTTCTCCCTTAGCCTCTCTATCTGAAAAATCGGGGGAATTATGGTTCCCATCTCTCAGAGTTATGGTAAAGTTTAACTGAAATACTATAGCTAATTTAACACAAGTCCTGACACGTAGGAGGCTCTAAGTAAAGGTAATTTTTAATTTAGAAAGTACTCAGTAAAGGTGGTTATTAATTTAATCTTCGTAACTTCAAAACACATAGTGTTCTTCAGTAGGACACAGGCTTCGCGAGACTAAGCAATTTGCCCTAAATAGGGAAGGATGGAATCCACAGTCGTCTGCCCACAAAACCCATGATTCTTTCCTCACTCCTTCGATTCCATTTATTGTTAATTTTATTGTAATAGCAGTGCTCATACAAACTGTATTATTGGAGGTGAAAAAACACACCCTAACATGGGCTCATTAGCTTTCCTTTAGCTTTCTTTTCCAGGAATTGTCTTCTTCCTCTACCTTTGGTGAAGCAAAGATTCTGACAGCTGAATCACAAAATTGCCAAAACTGGGATTGGTCTGGCTGAGAGATGGAAAAGCTGCAGGTTCCGGAAGGGGACCCAGGCCTCAAAGGCCTACACCAATTGCCCGAGCTCAATGAATTCTCAGGCCTCATCAGCCCAAACATGGACAGAACGGGGCGCTCCATGTGGCCACTGGCTTGAGTGATGCTCCATCAAACTGGAGCTCTTCAGGCACACACCAGTGACAGCTGCAAACTGCTAGTGCCACTCAGGGCATTTTATTACGTGATATCATCCAACAATGAGGACACAGGAGATGGAAGACTGCTGACACGGAAAGGACATTGCCAAGCCTGGAACATTTACTCATGTCCATCTTCTCCATCCTTATCACCTTCTTTAATTGAGCTTACTTTTTTTTTTTTTTTTTTTTTTTTTTTTGCGGTACACGGGCCTCTCACTGTTGTGGCCTCTCCCGTTGCGGAGCACAGGCTCCGGACGCGCAGGCTGGCCATGGCTCACGGGCCCAGCCGCTCCGCGGCACGTGGGATCTTCCCGGACCGGGGCACGAACCCGCGTCCTCTGCATCGGCAGGCGGACTCTCAACCACTGCGCCACCAGGGAAGCCCAGTTGAGCTTACTATTTTGTGCATACCTTGTACACGTCCCGTTTCACTCTTTCTTTAGATAGATGGCCTGGGCAAGATTTCTTTCTTTTCGTCCTCTTCATCCTCACCCTTCTGCCCTTCCTCTTCTTTTAGCACCATCATCATCACCACCGTCATCATTTAGTTTTGCCATGCCTCCCTAAGTTCACCATTTCTACTTGGAAGTTACTCTGAATATTCCCTAAATCTTCCTTAAAAATTAATTTTCCATTCAGCAAGGAAGACTGCAAATCCACGTCTGCTACTCTTACTGTTCAGAGCAGGCTGTCCAATCTTATTATTATTATTTTTAATGACACCTGTTGCCTGATAAAAATGTATTTTCCTAGCTAGTACATGATTCCCCCCCACTTCTCTCATGCTGCCTGATTGAAAACCCCCATTTTATTTTTATAGCTTTGGCTGTCATCTTTGTAAATTACAAACCCAGCTTCATGAGACATCACTGCCGCTGGGAATTCATTTCAAACTGATATTTTTGGTGTGACCACGTGTGGCCCTATTTGTTCACTGAAACCTGCAGGAATGGGAATGTGGGCATTTTAAAATCTCACCAGGCTTTCATCTCTGTTGCTGGGCTGTCCCTTTGGTGACACGGACCATTATTTTCCCCTTACTCACTCAGCCTCTCTGATTTCCTTTCCACAACCCTACACATTTCTCATCAGCTTGTTGTGAGCTCTGACACATCCCAAGTAAGTTATTTATTTTGACAGCTGTGTGTGTAATACATCTAATGTGGGATGAACCTATGAGTCAGATAACCGTTTATTTTAGTCCTGGGAAACAACTTCAGTACCATGTGAAATGTACTTTCAACACTCGATCCTACCAAGTAATAAATGATATTGTGTAACATGTTTGCGGCAATTACCTTTGGAAATGAAGGCTCCCTCTGGTGCTATTGCTAGAAGGTGAGGTGAGAGCCTTTTTCTTGTCCAGGGTTTCTGTTCAAGACCAGCCAGCATGCAGTGCAAGCACAGAACGTCTGCGGACGGGGAGCGACCTGTCCACCCTGCTGCCCGGCAGCCCTACAGTCCTCACCCACTTTGGACTCAGCCTTGCCCTAGACGTGGAGACCAATCCTGACCCTGGTTAGAGGGAATTTAAAGATCCTTAGACCAGGAGCCCCACTACTTTTCATTGGTCAGCCTTTATTTGGTTCCATTGTGGCTGTAAATCCTTATTCATATAACTGGACCATCCACATGTCCATGGTAAAGAGTTCTGTGTCTCCTTTCTGCTACCTGTTCCACTGAGCAGCATGTAGGTGTCTCCATGCACCCAGTTTCCAGGTGCTGGCTCTTTCTTGTGGGTATATTTGTTATTCCTACAGAGAACCCTTGAGGGTCCCTCCCTGTGGGAGACACTCGTATAACCTGGCTTCCTCCTTTACCCCACGGCCCCTAAATATGGTTTGGCCCTCTGCCCCCATGCAAGTCCACTCCCAGCCACCTACACCTCTGGACAGCCAGAGGGTTCCCAGCAAGCTAGCCAGCCTTACCGGCGTCAGGGCTTCTCACTGTACTGGATGTTGCAGATACCACCGCCCCCCTTCCTGAACTCTCCATCTCTCAAGTCCATTCTCTCTCTTCCACACCTTTCTCTATACCCCTGCAACATCACACACAGCAACTTGTAAATGGGGTAGCATCGCCCATCCCTTACTTATGGGATGAATTTCTTAGACACTTCTGAGTGCAGAGGGTTAGCACTTAGTGAACTCTACTCGAGAGCGGAGACAATTCAGCTTTCTCCAAAGAACAATCTCTTCTCCCCATCTCCAGCTTTTTTTATAGTCAAGGGGTGAGGGGCTGCTGGGATGGCCTCTCTGTATAAGAGCTGCAGTAAGGGGGCTGTCAGGCCTTCCCTAAATTCAGAATGTGTAGCACTGTGTGCCTCACTGTTCATCTGTGGATGAATATCAACAACTCCAGGGAAAAAGGAAAAGATCCCAATCAGCATTTTACACTTTCATCTAACAATAATTATTTATTGAATGCCTACCATGTGCCAAGCGTGTTATTTTATTTAAACCTCACTACAATTCTGTAGTATTTCACCTATTTTAGGAATGAAGACACAGATTCTCTGAGATAACTGAACTTGTCCTAGGTCAAACAGCTAGTAGAGGATATACTTTCATTCATTCTTTCAGTATCCATTTGAGCAGGTGATATGTTCTTAGAAATACTCTGGGTGCTGATGATACAAAAGAAACACAAACAGTGTCACTTGCGTCTTCTTCCGCCATTACTGCGTAAACTGTTCCAAGGGAGGGGGTGTGTCTCAACCTCTATAACCCCAGTGGCTAACACAATGCATACACTAGGAGCTCAATAACCACTTGCAAATTGAACCAGTCCCTCTCCAATCATCCCCAGGATCATTCTCAACCGGTAACCATTCTGCTCTGCAGGGTACACTTGGCCGTGTCTGGAGACGTTTTTGTTTGTCATGACTGGCGTCTATTGGGCAGAAGCCAGGGATGCCACAAAACATCGCACAGTGCACAGGACACCTCTGACGAACACATACCCTCACAGCAAAGAATTATCCAGACTCAAATGTCAATAGTTCCAAAAGTGAGAAGCCCGGCTCTACTGGCCCTTCCCATTCTATGGCCTGCTAGCCACCAGCTCATCCCTGCTTTAGCCAGTTATATAGTTCTTACAATGGATCCATTACCAGTTGTGTGAGAGTGAAGACCAGAAAACTACAGTAACTTGATAATTGTGTTCCCATTTGAGCCACAACTAACCCAACCAATAAATGCGATCCGCTAGTGAACTTCCTTTTCTGAAGCTGCGACTTTTCTATTTTCCATGAAGTTTTATTTCTTGAAAATTGGTCATGGACTTGACTAAACCAGAATTTATTGATGAATAGAGTAGATATCAATTGATATGACGGCTATGCTTCTGAAAATCCTCCTTTTCTTGGATTATCCCAATACACAGAGGTGGGCTCCCAATGGCTGTACCCACCTCTTGGCCATGGTTGGCAGACATCTGAACTAATCTGAGCCTTTCCTGCATTTTCAACCTTGATTAGAGAAACACAGAGTCTGGAGGTCTTGGAAACTGAGCTCAGAGGCTCAAGGAACTGCCCATGTATTGGACTCTCCAGAAGCTAGACCTTCAGCTTATCTTCAATTCTATAAGCATTCCTAATCATTCTAATCCCCGCACTTTTGGCTTAACTAATCAAAATCTATTCCTCTTGCTTGTCACCAAAACAACAGTAAAGAATATAAAACACAACAGTACGCCATGACCTACTTTCAGAGAAGACCTAAAGCAGTTTATAAGAAAAGCATTGGCATAATTAGACCAAAAGCTACTAACAGAAAGTAGAAGACAGGGACTTGCCTGGTGGCACAGTGGTTGAGACTCTGAGCTCCCAATGCAGGGGCCCAGGTTCGATCCCTGGTCAGGGAACTAGATCCCACGTGCATGCTGCAACTAAGAGTTCCCATGCCACAACTAAGGAGCCGGTGAGTCACAACTGGGGAGCCCACCTGCCACAACTAAGGAGCTGGCGAGCTGCAACTAAGAAGCCAGCCACCCTCAACTAAGGAGCATATGTGCTGCAACTAAGACCCAGAGCAACTAACTCACTAACTAAATAAATAGAAAGTAAAAGATAAAAAACAATAAATTTGAAAGTAAGCAAATCATTTCTTTGTTTCCTCCTTCTCCACAAACACCACCCCCTCCCCAAGAAACACACACATGATCTGCACCTTCTCTTTTCCCTCCTGAGTCAAATAATATGACAATACTATGTTCTAGGTCACTAGTGTTCAACAGTTAGTGCACTATAATACACTTTAGAGTATTTTGTGAATCTCCATCCCCCATCTCCCCTTCCCAGGACATTCTGATTCAATAGTACCAGTGAAAGGTCATCCATAATTTTCAAGAGCTGCACAGATGACTTTTACATGCAGCCAGGATGAAGAGTCACTGTAGGCTAGTATGTTTTGCAGAGTCACGCATTTTAAGGACCCAATGAAATCTAAGGACTCTCCAGAGAAATGTACATGTATCTTTTATTCTGTTTTTAATATCAGGAAGTACACAAATGGTGTCAAGCCCATCCATGAACGCTTGGTTAAGAACCCTGTTTCTATACACTGTTAGGCAATGGAGGTGGGGTGGTAAGAAGACATTAAAAATAAAACTGGATCCTTGCCCTAGAACAGCTCACTTTAGTAAAAGTCACGACCTAAGAACCAATAATTTTTCTCCGGCCCACTCAGTATCTTTCAGCTATCTTCTAACTATACTACAGTCTTGCAGATCTTTCTCTCATGCTAAGTATAAATAACAGTTTTACCTATCTTAGAAATGACTATAGTTTAGAGGGGATCCAACTTTTCAGCTTTGAGCTCTTTTTGTGCTTAATCATTTTTTTAACTATGTATATGTTTACTCATTTATTTATCACTGGGTTAACATATATGAATTGCCTACTCATTTCCAAGAACTTGCTTTATAAGTGTGCTTAGGTCTGCTGCATTTGTATAAACTCCTGGAAGGTAGAGTTTGTCGAACGAACGCCTCAAGCAGCGAATCTGATAAACTCTTGATAAGCTGGGATAAGTCTTCTGATTCTTAGTGCAAGTTCCACCTCCAAGGTAAAGGTCAGTGGTGGCAACTGGACACTCACTGGCCCTGAAACCTTCGGTATCTCTGATATAATGGAAATAGCACAGGATGAAAAGTCAGAACACCCGGGTTCCAGGTCCAGCTCAGTCTTTTCCCAGCTGCATGGATTCTGAATGAGCTTCCGAACTGTGTCATTAGGCAATGACAAAGATCACGTCCCTAATGAGTGATGCTCAGATTCATTGAGACTGAAAATAAATGAAAAAGCCTTTTGTCAATTATAAATTACAATACGGATGGTACTACTGGGGGCAACCTGGCATAAAGGAAAGAGGATGGGTTTGACGTTAGACAAGCCTGGTTTCAAATCTGATGTCTGTCATTTAATAACAATCTGATCCTAGGGAAGTCACCCAGCCTCTGTGCGCCTAATTTTTTCTTCTATAAAATGGAATTGCTTATGTTATAGGACTATTGTGAGGATTATATGTAAAATGCTTAGCACAGAGTTTGTCTCATAGTAGGCACTCAAAATATATTAGTTCTTACTATAACTATTAATTGCTAATATTGCTAATATTAGTTCTTTAGTAGTTGAGATGGGTTTATATCAATCTAGTTATATTCACTTGGCCCACGTCTCAAGGATACATGTCACATGGAACATACTGACAAAGAATGATCAGTTAGGTGGGCCCTTGGTCACCCTGAAATTGGCCCAGGAAATTTAACACTCATCCTGGCCTCATTAGTTCAGGGATCAAATGATGTACTTGACTTTGGAGTGACTTCTGCTAGGCCAAATGTAGTCAAAACAAAAGATAAAGAAGAGGGGAAAGGTTACTGGCCTAATAAAGTCTGTTTCCTTACAAAGAGGCCCAGTTGAAGACTAATTTAAAATAGTGATATTATGGTGTCTTTTTATATAACTTTAAACAATTCTTAGAGCTTAAGTGGTCATAAAAACTCCATTTCAGAAAATAATTGTATTTTTTTTAAATAGCGGCTTGTGGTTTCAGAGAGCTGCTTATCTTCTCCTCCAAAAGGGTTTAAAACCTAATGTCAAAACAACTGGCAATTACCTTGGACATTGATGTCAATCCCTCAGGCAATGAAACTTCTAATATTCCATTAGGAAATAAAGATCACTGTGACATCTGACCACTTGTATCTTAGAGTCGTTCGGAAACCTGATTTTTTTGCAACAAGCATGAATTCATGATAAACATGTTGTACAGCTGAAGCAGAGCTCTGACAATTCATTTAAACAACTGCCCTTGGTGTTGCTAACCTTTCAGGACTGCTGGAGCAAAAGCATTCACTGATCACCAACCGTGTACTCAGCCACTGTGACCACCCTGCATAAAATAATGAAAAGATGTACACGGGCCATGGCTTCAGGGATTTAGGGTCTAAGTTTTTAACTGAAGTACAGCTAGATGAACTTCCTGAGACCCGACATAAGGCTGGAATTGAAGGACCACATAAGACACTGTGAGCCTGAATTTATTTGTAAACATCTAGGTTTACTTGAAAGCTCATTTAGTGCCTCCTTCACTGAAAGCCTTACAACCATTCACCCTCTAAGAAAGGAATGGTTTCGTCACAAAACATGGTGCTGAAGTTGACCTTAAGAGCAATGTCAATATCTTAGAGAGACAGAATAGGAAGACGCCCACTTCGATGAAGACAGAAAAACGTACGCACTTCCAAACATTTTTTTCCTAACCACCGCATGGTGCCTGACACTGTAACCACTGAGTTACTTCCTTCAAACTCAACTTTTTCTACAAGATGACTGACACACATAGTGCAACCCATTTATGCTCTTCATCCAATCTGAGAGATCCCTTTGCCTGTTATTTGGCAAAGAATGGAACACTTCAGTGGAATTATCAATGGGACAAGCTAGAATTTTTCATGCTGGTTGGGAAGGGCAGGTGTAAGTACTAAGTTTCAGAAGATCTTGAGGGCAGAGGATGTTTGGGGACAGGCACTGAGGACAAGCCACACCTTCCTCATAGGTGGGCAGACACTGCTAGAGACATCATCCATCTAGGGCCAGCAAATGGAAAGCATCCTCATTCACAACTCTGCAGAAGACACTGATTCTCAATCCGAGAGCTCTTTCCAGCTAAATCCAGATGAAGTTTCAAAACCCCTTCTCCACCCACCCAGGAGATCACTGCAATCCATCTGAACTGATAAGAGGGGAGAAAAGCCAGCTGTCTTCCAAGATCCTCTTCTTCTCTTCCTCCTTCCTCTAGCTTTCTCAAGAAAAATAGTATATTTCCTGTTTGAAAAACATTTTGAGGAGAAAATGGAATAGAAATTGGAGGATGTTTCCATTTTTAAGGACTCTGGTAAATGATTTGTTTTTGGAAATTTCTTCCTGGGATTTCTATCATTTTCCTCCCACCTTACCTCTCTCCTGTGTCCATTTTGGAGAAAAGCACCTTGTTTATCTCTGGGAGACAGTAATGCAGAAACCGTAACTGAGCAGACTTCCCCTTGAGGATCAAAATATTTGTGTTAAATGAAATGAGAAATCTGCTAAGTGGCGGTATGAATCCCCCAGGGAAGGATATTTTGTAAATTTGAAAAATTCCTACTGAAATTCTTCTCTTGCCAAGAAAAGAGGAATGATTTCTATTAAAATTACTTCATGTCTGAATTACTCTCTGCCCCTCGGGAACATATAACATTACAGCTTTTATACTCAGTAATTTAGAAGGACAGCGGATACCTTATTTGAAAAGCACGCAGGCTTAACACGAAATGTTGGGTATTAAGTATTTTTACCACAAAAGTCTCCTTTTGACAATTTTGCATTTAAACTATTCAAATTAAAGCTCATTTGCAGACCTGGTTTCTGTGATTCTCTGTATAAGTCTTTGTAACTTCCTACCCTTATTTCACCATTCCCTGAAGCTGCAGAGAAAATTCTTCGCCTTGGTGTGCAAGAGTTGCACCTTTTATAGGAAACAGAATGGATGGTATCACATTCATAAAGCAGTTGATTGCTCTGAAGCCAGTAAAATAAGTAAATTTTATTAAAATATGTGTACATATGAATAGGTGAGCTCGGAGCAAAGGCTTTGGAAAGGAACAAGAGATGGCAACAGGTATCAACCCGTGGACCAATTCTGATCAAGGATTATGGATCCCACAAGCACTGTGTTGAGAAAGCTTCTGAGGCCAAATTCAGGTTAAGAAAAAAAATGCCTTTAAAGATGAATATTCTGCCATGATCTCTGGTGGCCAAACACAACTGTCACCCCGATATGTGTGAAATATCAACAAAGGTGTTATCAAGAATTAACTTGTTTTCTGTGTTTTCTAATTTTCTACAGTAAATATATTTTGTTTTTACAATAAGATTAAAACTATTATACTATTTTTAATTGGAAAAATTGATTTGACCATAAATTTATCCCAAAGCTTAGGGGGAATAATTAAATTACCTTCTTTGTGTCCTGTTTAGAAAAAGCCATCTTTGTGACCAATGGAAAAAAGTTCCATTTCTATGTGTTAAAAGTAATTCTCTGGATTATTAATTAATTATTAATTATTTGAGTTACTCTGAGGCATATTCGTAGGCTTCATCCAGGCAGAGTTCCTGATGTTACTGTTGCATTAATGGACTTGGGATAAATAGAAGCAGATAGAGTATGGCTGGAACAGCAAAGCTGCAGGAGTATGAACAAACTGAAACAAGACCCAGACTGTTACTGATTTCTACATGCTGTGAGCTCATGTTCTCTCTCTCTCTCTCTTTTTCTCACACACACACACACACACACACACACACACACACACAAACACACACACACACACTCCTTGCCCATCAAAAGGACGAAATAGGAACATTTATCTCATGTCGCTTGGAGTCCAAGTGAACCAATGTATTTGAAATATAGACATACCAGTGCTGTTAGTAGTAGTAGTAATTATAAATATTCTTGATTTCCATATTAATGAAGGGAAATAGTAATATTCAAAACGTAGGTCATCTGATTTTATTTCCTCAAGTTTTAGTAACTGATTTCTAATTAGCATAGACTCGGCGACACCTCTATGCAACTACCATCAGAATCTATGTGGTTCGACAAGTCACAGCACAGGTGAAACAGAGCCCCAAGCAAGTTCAGTGATGGTTCTGGGTCACACTTACAATCAGTGTGGAAGGTGAACTGCAGAAAGGAAATTTCATCCACATGGGAGATACATTATTAAAACAACAAACAAACCTTACCCTGAGACAGAAAATGTGCCATGGATCACCAATATATGTTTATCTAACATTTGGATGTCACCCAAATGAATAAATAACCTAGTTTATGTGGTTTAAAAGAGAAAAGTAGCATACTATATTTGAACTTTCATATTCTCCTTCCTCCAATATTTGGATGTAAAATTAGAAAGAAAAATAAGAACACTTAATTTGGGGAGGACTTGGTCCTGAAGTAATATGTAAGAATAATAGTTATAATTTAGTGTACCCAAATTTGGCTCCAATGTATTAAACATACTGCAGATTATCTTTATAGCAACCCCATGACATAGTATCATCATTTCCACAGGTGTGGAAACTGAGGCTCGGAGACATCAAGTAATTCTTTAAATTCACTAAATGGCAGCTAGTTAAGGAGAGCCAAGATCTGAACCTCCAAAGCTCATGCTCTCTACGCTCTGTAAAGTTAGCACATTAGTATTGGAGAGTTCGTTAGAGTCGTTTTTCTCCTACTAAATTAGTTCACATGGTGGTAAAAGTGCGCAGGATAAAAATTTTAAATTAGCCCAAAGGCATGCCATCAGACAGTGGCAAAGTCAGATCTACAATCCAGTCTCCTGACTCCTTCTACTTCTTTGGGAAGCCTTCAGCATGAGTCCACTCCACGCAGATCTGGTGTGCTTCTGGACTAACCCTTCTCTTCTAAAATGGTTTGTAGGTACGATGAAGTAGCAACCACTAAATAAATTCACGAGCTGAGCCCAGGAAGAGGCAGGGAGTTGTGGAGGCTACTGGAGAAGAAGCTATGAAACTCATAGCTTCTGAGAAGGGTAAGAGATTGGAGGAGCGAGGAACCTCACGGTGACACAGCTCACCTCCGGAAATGATCTGCTTCTAAGCAGAAGAAATCTCGGGTTTTGTAGAAAAGACATAAGAATTAGCTGAAATAGAATGGTGTGTCTGTGGTCTTGCCCATAACCTCGTGCAAGTCACTGGGCCCTTTGTGCCTCTTTCAAATGGAGATCCTAATAGCCATCTGATTGTATCACAGAATAACAGTAAGTAACAACCAATGCAATGACTATAAAGCAGTCTACCCACGGAGTATGCAATAGAAATTATTAAAATTAATGATCTGGGCTTCCCTGGTGGCGCAGTGGTTGAGAGTCCGCCTGCCGATGCGGGGGACGCGGGTTTGTGCCCCGGTCCGGGAAGATCCCACATGCCGCGGAGCGGCTGGGCCCGTGAGCCGTGGCCGCTGAGCCTGCGCGTCCGGAGCCTGTGCTCCGCAACGGGAGAGGCCACAGCAGTGAGAGGCCCGCGTACCGCAAAAAAAAAAAAAAAAATTAATGATCTGAGCGGCTTGCAGGTGAGGTGCCTGCTCCAATTTAAGCCAAGTTCTTTCAAGTTGTACTTTTTTCTAAGAATTCTGCCTCAATTCGTGGAACTGGATTATTTAAATGAAATACAGTTAATAAGTTCCCTTGGGGATCACGTGATACTTCTTTACTATTCTTTTTACCTTTTTCGTATTAGGTTTAACACCTGGGTAATACTAAGTGCCATGGTTACCATAAATTATAGGAGGCTAAATAAATATTTGAGAGAGCAGGAGTGATCTGATTAAACTGCTGAAAAAGAAAGGTTAGTTCTATTTCCCACACCAAATAGACTTTCTGGCTTGAGCATGCACCGCCAATAGTGGATTTAGTTTTCATAGCCCCAGACATTTTCTAAATGGGTAAACTAGTAGCATGACCACTTCCATTTTTCTTTCTTGTTAAAGTCTCAACATATTTTTCATCCTTTGACTTCAATCCAAGCTGGTAAGTTATGGCTAAGAATTGAAGGCTTGATAATAAGGGGTTGAAGTCGTGGAACTCCACTGCACAGTCTACCTGGAATGGGCAGGAATATATATATATTGTAAATGTGGGTTTTAGGCACATGAGATTTATGATATGTCAAAAGTAAAGTCGTTCCTGATAAGTGGGCATGAATGGGGAAACTCAGCTAAGATGCATTAATAATAATTGTAGCAACGTCAGGAAATTTGGAATAAGCAAAAAAAGACTACTGGGCGCCTCCAATGGAAAACTGTGCCCTGTCTAGAGCAGTTAACTTCAATATTCCTGGTCTAGCAATGAGTCTGTTCTTTGGATTCCCCCTTTGAAACAGTTGTACTCATTTAATAATGAGTTAAGCAAAATCTTAAACACACATTCTGTTTATATCTGACAGTCATGATTTTAGCTTTTTAAAAATTATCCTTTCCCAGTTTTAATAACATATAGTGAGTACTTATTGTGCTAAATTCTGTACGTGCATTTTTCTCATTTAAGCCATACAACTGTGTATATTAGTGCATTTCCCCTTTAAAATGATGAACTGAGCGAGGTACAGAGAGGTCAAGTCACTTGCCCACCTAAGCCATGAGAATAAAATTCAGAAAGGTGTCCTCTGCCACCCAGAAAATGTACAAATGTCTAGTTAGTTCTCCTTCACCTCTGACCAGATGAGTTCATTATGCAGAATTCCTTGATTTGTTTCCCTTTTGAGAACATATTCTCCCAAAGTGCATCCTGGTCCACAACCTCTCTGTAGTCTCAACGAATCACACCTTTCTCTGACCTCTGACAGCTGATAACAAAGATATCTTCTCAAAATGGACGTTCATTCGGTCCTAACTAGGGTTCCTCCAAGGAGGTCGAGGGCTGAAGAATGATGGGGAGAAGTAAGACTTGTGAGTTTAGAAGACGGAAAGGAGGAGGTAGCAACTGCGAAATGCAGACTGCTGAGGCCCTTGCTAAAACACAGGAGCATGATGGGCCAGGCAACAAGAGAGCATACAATGGAATTTGGTGTTTGGGGACCTAGCATTGAATTCACAACTCTACTCTCCAGGCATTCCAGAAAAACATTCCTAGTGCCCCATGGTCCCTGGCTTCCATTCTCTCTGGAATTTAGCTCTCTGCTTTTAGGCTCAGATTCTTTAGTGATGTATGTACAATCTATTTACTAACCCAAATAGAAAAGTCCTATGAGGACTGAAGAACCATAACATCTGAGTAAGTCTGTTGACCTCCCTGGGCTCCAGTTTTCCCAGCGCCCCCCCACCAAAAAATCTGGAGTAGAGATGCCTTTCAGCTTTAAAATGGAATGATTTCTAAAATTATTCTTCATCATTGAGTGAAACATAATTCCAAATGTGAAATGAAACAGAAGCCCTTCTTAGGAATTCTAAAATAGGTACTTATTTGTTCCTTTGTTTATTAGTATATTTATTTAAAACATTTCATTCCAAAGGGGAGTTGAGCTGACTTACTGGATTGTATAGTGGTAACCCACATGCTCTTGTCTGCAGAAGAGGGTCACTGCAAATAAAGTAAGGGGACTGTAGTAAGTAGGGCTGTTGTTTTCATGCACAGAAACCCACTCTGCCATTTTAGGGTAATTAATATTTTCATGGAATCCAAGAACAGAAATGCCCCCTTGGCCCCATGAGTAGACAGGAACCAGGGACTAGAATGACCACAAGAACATTCACCTCCCAGCTCTGCTCTCTACTGTGCGTCTGCGTCACTCATTTCCATTACCAAGTATGGCCCATCACAGAAAAAGATATCTACTAACAGCAACCACACATACATACCATCCAAAGAGGAACCAACTTCTCTAAGACCCAACCTGAAATTCCTGGGGAAGGAAGTGGCCAAGCTTGGATCAGAGACCACCTCTTGATCTACTGACTGTGGCCATGATGCAGGAAAGGTGCTCTGATTGAAACGTGTGCTCTCACCTTCCTCCAATCAGCTATAACCTGTGGGTACAACCACACTGTGCAAGAAATGGCCAACAGGGACCACACACCCACCCCAGACTGAGGTGAGAGGAAGGGAAAACAAAGGATTGGGATAACAGCTGAAAACATGTCTGCTGTAAGTCCCACAAAAGGAACCATTATTAAGTAATACAGTGTTCATAAAACTTTAAATTAAGTAATACCATAAACCTCATTAAAAACCCCAAGCTAGAAGTTTTATGCAGCCCCTCAGTCCACTGGGACATTTTGACACAAAAATATTGTATTCTTCCCTCTAATTAGTATCTTTCTTTCCTTCTCTTAGGGCCCTTCTATGTGGTCCCAAAAAAAACCCTTTGCACATGCCCAAAGAGTTCTTCATCTGTTTTCTCAGCATTTTTCTTTTGATTCCATAAAAGCACACTAGAACATCAATGCATATCCCTGTTTTGCAATCGTTTTCTCTGCACAATTAGGCATAATAATTAAAGTATCCTTTTTGTCTGAAAGGCAATTAAAGTACAACTTTGAAACATGTGACAATAATACTGAATAATGCTACATCTGTCGGTAGGTCACTAAATGGGCAATAGATCTTAGAAAGCAAATGGTCTTTCCTTTGTAAACAGATTACTGCTGAGGTTACTTAAATGGCTGTAATAAGTCCCATACACCACTAGCTGCGTAGCAAGGTTTTCTAGCTTGCTGTGTTTCTATTCCTTTATCAGAAATGAACACTTTGTGGTAACTGGCACATGTCCATTGACGTACTGATGAAAAATGAGTCTAAAACCACTTGGAAATCAGCAGACAGCCAAGAAAAGAAAAAGCATTACAGATTTTAAAAAGTAATAACACTCTAAAGAAGGACTTAGAGACAGAATGAAAGATGACGCCTATCGAATATTGAATGATAAACTGAAAGACAACAATGGCAACTACAAAGGAGCCACTTAATGAATGCGGTAATCACTGACCAGCCGCAGTTCCGTAGTAACATCAGCTTTCCTTCACTGCACACATCCGTCTCCTCCACTCCCCACTAAAAACAGCCTCCACGAGGGCAGGACTATTGTCAGGTATGTTCATTATGTTATCCCCAGTACCGGATCAGTGGCTGACAACAAGTGACGCTCAAAAACACTTTTTTTTTTACTGTCTGTTTTTTACTAAAGTATGATTGATATACAGAGAAGTACACATATCATAGGTATAAAACTCACTCAATTGTCACAATCTGAGCACATCTATGCAGAACCCAGAGCAAGAAATAAATCATTACCAGCACCTCGGAAACACTTTTGTACCCTTTTCCAGTTACTACCCCTCCCAAGGGAAACCACCATCCCCAATTCTAACAGCATAGTCTAGTTTTGCTTATGTTGGGACTCTATATAAATGGAGTCACATAATGTGAACTGTTTTGTGTATGACTTTTCATCCAACGATACACTGGTAAGATACATTGCTATTGTGTGTAGCTGCAGTTCACTCATTCTCCTCGATGTACCACAGGCCACAGTGTGAATGTACCAGTTCATTTACCAATTCAAGGCCGATGGGCATTCAGGTAGTTTCCAGTTTGGGGATAATGCAAGTACTGCTCTTATGAACATCCTAGTGTATATCTTCTGGTTTACACATTTCTGTAGGATACACACCTAGCAGTGTAATTGTGTTACAGAATATGCATATCTTCAGATTTAGACATAAATATTTGTTGGATAAATTAATAATTTAAAAGAACCTATATGTTGGGACTTCCTTAGTTAACACAGTGGTTGAGAATCCGCCTGCCAATGCAGGGGACACGGGTTCGAGCCCTGGTCTGGGAAGATCCCACATGCCGCGGAGCAACTAAGCCTGTGAGCCACAACTACTGAGCCTGCGCTCTAAAGCCCGCGAGCCACAACTACTGAGCCCACACCATGCACCTACTGAAGCCTGCATGCCTAGAGCCCGTGCTCCACAATAAGAGAAGCCACCACAATGAGAAGCCCATGCACCACAAGGAAGAGTAGCCCCCTCTCGCCACAACTAGAGAAAGCCCGCACGCAGCAATGAAGACCCAACGCAGCCAAAAATAAATAAATAAAATTTTTTTTAAAATTTAAAAAAGAACCTATGTGTTAATCCCAATTAATATATACACACTACTATATATAAAATAGATAATCAACAAGGACTTACTGTATAGCACAGGGAACTCTACTCAGTACTCTGTAATAACCTATACGGGAAAAGAACCTGAAAAATAATGGGTATATGTATAACTGAATCACTCTGCTATACACCTGAATCTAACATAGCGTTGTAAATCACGTATACTCTAACATAAAATAAAAATTAAATTTAAAAAATAAATAAAAGAATTAAATAAATACATAAATAAAGCTATAGAGCTTTGAAGTTTTAAAAGAACCTATATTTTCACTCAATGTGGGGTGAAATTAATACTATTCAATACTTTGATCACCACATGAGGAAACAAAGGGCCAAATTTACTTAAGTGAGGTAGTAGAATACGATGCATGCTGCTACCCACTAGCTGTGCAGCCTTGAGCAAAAATCTTCTGGCCTCGATTCCTTCACATAAGTTGAGGAAACTGAATAAGGTAATCTCAAAATCACTTCCACATTCCAGCTCTAAAATTCTATAACTTACTCGGGTTATAATTGTCAGAGCCATGACTAAAAGCTATGCTTTCAAACTCATAACCAACAGTTTAAATTTCATATCAGCCTTTATTTTAATTATTAAAATAATTAGATTATTAATTATTGATGTAATTATTTATCAGCATTAATAATTAATAACAATAGCAAATATGTATTGAACTCTTTTTCCAAGTGTTTTTCTTATACTATCTTATCAAATCCTTACAACAACTCATGAAGAATTATTATACCCATCCCATTTACAAAAAAGGGGAAACCGAGTCACAGAATGGCTAAGTGCTCAGTCTAAGGTCACAGAGCCACTACGTGACTGAGCTAGGTTATTTTGGGCACTATACACAGATAAGTTTATGTGTGACCATCTTTAAACCTAAATAACATCCAATATCAACTCCTTGGCTATAATTTACAGCTGTTTCTAAGCCATTTGTTGCAAAGGAAACTTGTTTCTCCTTTGATTCGATATGTGACTTGTGACATACCCAGTCTGAAATAAGCCACAATACAGCAGCATTCTCTATAGGGTGCACCCAACCTGGTCTTAGCACTCTGAGAATCAGATTCCTCACTGAAATCTCTTGTAAGATCATCTGGTGCTAATCTCTATCTTCAACAACACTTGGATGGGTTTCTTAACTCAGAATTTTATAAAGACAGTAAAATTAATAAATCACAAATATTTGAACTCACACAGGAAATAATGCTAAAGGGAGAAGCAAAAGTACATATCATTATCTACCACAAACTATAAATATTATGCATCCAGTGTCTGTTACTGTCTAAGAGCAGCTTGATAAGGAGCTGGTGGAAACATTTGGTTATGTTGTAAGTGAAATCCCTCTGCCCTGATACAATTAAGATTTATCCTGCCATACCCTTTGCCCCTTATTTTTTTCTGTGTTCTATAAAGATTCTCATAGGCTCTAAATTTCCATTTTCTTACATACTAGATTCCTGGTTACTCAGCAAAGAGGATTCTCAGGTCCTGTCTGAAATTGCTCTAACTGCTGACTTTTAACAAAGACGTGGGGTCAGTTGATTTTTAAGGGGGCTTTGCTTTCAGCCAAAATACTTTGTAGCAATATGCCTAAGGGGTATCTTGTTATCTAGAAATTGTCCCTTTATTTCTACACATAAAAGTCCTATGGTTCACAGTCTGTTTCTTCTAAAACTGATATAAAATGATCGGTAACTGATCTTCTGGCCAAATCCTGCCACATTTAGTACAGCCCCAATGTTGAAGGTGGGAAAGACAGGTGAGGAAGGCACCTGATTCTGTATAGCTTGGGGTAGAAACGGTTTCTATTCTTCCTGCACTTACAAATACCTTTTAGAAAATCATACCATACACACATACATATATATTCCCTAATTACTACATAATCTCTCATCAAAGTCCATTCAACTGTTGACCACACAAGCAAGCTTGACTTTGCCATTATAAATGTTTAGGCTAGCAGTTCTACCTGGTCACTTTGCCCTGATACGTATAGACTTTTATAACCTGGAAAGTGACCTCACTTTCCATCTAATGACATATGAGGATAGCATCTCAGCAAAAGGTGCAGTCACGGAGGATGCCTTCCCTATACCCTTGTTTTTGGTAATCTTCACTGCCTGGGACCCTGGTCCATGTGTGACCTCTATCAAAGTTTAATAACTGCAGAAATTTTCAGAGCTTTCCTGCTACCTGTGGTTCAGCCATTAGGAGACCTCAAGGCCCTTACCTTGGTCACTAGTGATTGGCTGTGCAATTATTTAACCTGCATGGACTGGCCAATGAATAAGGAACCACCAGTAGTAATTTTGATTAGCAGCTTTCTAGTTCTGCGGAACCTTAAAACAGATGCAAACAAAGTGGCCATCATAGGCTCAGGCACTGTAAACCTACAGGGTGAGCCCCCTCCAGTGGCAACCACTTCCAGATTCCCCTTCTTGGCAGCATTCTGGAGGATATACCTGGACCAACAGTACCTGTGCAGCAGAAAAAAAGGGGTGCCCAGCAAGAGTGTGACAGCTAACCAAGTTGAAATTGTACATTCTCTGAAGTGTATGGTACTTCATTGTAATAACTCTCTCATCTTTATTAAAAGTAATAATACTCCTCTTGTCGAAATGACTGGCATTGGTATTTTTATTTCTGCTTCTTAAAGCGTAGAGAGGAAAAGTCAATCTCCACGACTTAGAGGGGAAGGAACAGGTAAAATACTAAGATCATGATCAAATCCCTTACCAACTAGGTATAAATTAAGAGGCGAGGGCAGAGTGGTTGAATAGAGATCCCCTTTCCCACACCTCTGAACCCTGGCTGTCTACTACGACTCCATCAGATCTACTAAACTAAGAAACAAAACCAGAGGTAGATGGGAGCTGAGATATTCATGGTCGGGTACCACTTGAAAACCAAAGACTTTTGCTGCTGCGGTTTCTGCCCATCCTATAACATAATTTGAGAAATCAGTACAGATCAAAGAAAGAAGGTACAGTTAAAATTAAAATGTGTATAGTCAGTGAAGTTGAGGAATATTTTCAAGTTCCTCAAACTTTATGGAACTAGTCAAACTAATAAAGGGGCAACTGGACAATGTTAATGAAATAACAAAATTATAGCTGGAGTTTGACCAAATGGACTACAGGGTTTGTGCATCACCCATTCTTTTTGTCCTGGACACAGGGGCTCTTTCCCCATACCGAAGACATTATAATAAGAGAAAATACATGAAAATAAAGTAAAAAGAAAATAAGATAGAAAAGGTCTAGAAAGAAGTATGGGAGGAGTTAATTACAGAGAATAAAATAAAGTCAGCAAGCAAAAGAATTTGAAATTTGAGAGTTAACGTAAGCCTGTATCATGGGGAGTCTTCTGGGTACCACTGACCTGTTGTTAATTCTCCCATTGTCTCTGGTCCAGCCTAACTGCAGAACAAAGCAGGTAGTTACATAACTACATCTTTCCCTCTTGCCCAGACACTGCTTGAAACTAACCACAGACTGGAAAGAGGCAAGAGTTTTCTCCAGCAGCCTTGTATAAGTTGACCTGGAGTTGTAGTAAACCAGTCAGCTGTGGCTTAGTTTGATCTACCTATGTGTACTACCATCTCAGGGTTAAGCCTGCTGACAGTAGGTTCAGCCTGCTTGGATTTCATTGGCTCTGTATATTTGCAATAAATCTCCTTTTACTTAAACTAGATTGATTGGGTCACTCTTTTTTACATACAAACAATTTCTGGCAAAGATGAGGTCTCAGCTAAAAACAAATTCTCCCAGTGGGCAGAAACATGATATATCATTGGAATTTAAGTCAGAAAACAGAAACCACTTGCGGTATTTCAAACAGATAGAATTCAATCTAGGGAACTGCTGATACAGGAGATGAAAAAACTAAGGAGCCGAACAGGAGATGGTGAGGTATCCCAGAGATTGCCAACAAGAAACTCCTGCTATCCTAGGGCTGGAGGAACATAGGGAGGAGGCCGTGTCCCCAAAGCAGGAGCTGTGGTCACTGGGTATAAGTTGGAGCCATACCGGGACCACGAAGAGAGGTGTTTAAAAACAGGATATGGACCCACAGGCGAAGGACAAAGATGCTGCCGAGATGCCACCAAAAGCAGAGAGGAGAGGAGAAATATTGTGGCTTCCCTCCTTTTTTTTTTTTTTTTTTTTTTTAGCGGTACGCGGGCCTTTCACTGCTGTGGCCTCTCCCGTTGCGGAGCACAGGCTCAGGACGCGCAAGCTCAGCGGCCATGGCTCACGGGCCCAGCCGCTCCGCGGCATATGGGGTTTTTCCAGACCGGGGCACGAACCCGTGTCCCCTGCATCGGCAGGCAGACTCTCAACCACGGCGCCACCAGGGAAGCCCACTTCTCTCCTTCTTTATGTTTTCTTTATACCAGTGTTTCCCATTGGCCAAACCCACAGAGATGCTAGAGGACTAGGGGCCTGAGAAATACAGTTTCTTGCAACAGAGAACAGGGCAAAAGAACATAAGAGTATGACTGTGAACGTAAGCAAGCCAAGATCTGCCCCATGCAGGCTCCAGGAAATACTTCGTATCTCACTATTAAACACCCTACAATAATTTTGGGTGGTCTGGGGGCATAAAAACATAACTTAAATTTGTGTGATAAGGAGTTATGTTTTCCTTTTACCTATTTCATTACAATCCTCTGCATTTTGCCTTGGGGATTTTTGCAAGATTTTTATTTTATTTTTGCAAGATAAAACATAAGTTACTTAAAACCATAAGCTCTCCTTATATAACATAAATGCCTAAAGTAGTTGCAGACATTATGCTAAAAGTAATGAGGAAGAAAGAGAGGGATGTATCTATGTGAGCAGTTAGCAGCAAGCAGCAAAAGGGGAATAATTCTAAAACTAGAGAGAGGACAGAGTACGGGGACCTTGGGGAAGACTCATAGGTTACTCAGTGTTGACACCCCAGGGTCTTTACAGGAGCAGATATGTGGTGTCCCAAGGAAGCCTAAAACTTAGGCACAGGGAATCCCTGCCTTGCCAAAGAGTCCCATGCCCTCAACAGGGTCCAGACGCAGCACAGCTTTCAGACATAAAGGGAACTGCAAGCCAAGGTAATGTGTGTATCAACTGGAGCCAATAAGCTTTGGCTAATTCCCCATCCCAGCCTTCTCTACTCCGGCTTAATCTCAGTACCTGTATCAGTCCCAGCAGAAAACAAATGGCACATGCAAAACAGTTTAACTAAAAGAATTTAACAAGGGGACTATCACTTAATTAAGTCTTGGACAGGATGAAGGAAATCAACAAGGATGGTGAGGCATCTTGGAGAATGTCATTACATCTGAGGCATGAAGGGGGAAAGGGAGAAAATGATGCCACTGTAGCCCCATAAGAGCTGAAACCACAAAGCAGGAGGCTTCCACCAAGTCCTGATGCCTGATGCACATTCACTGCCACAACTATGATGAGAGATGAGACAAGAAGGAAGCAAAAGGAATGACTATCCTAACCTCATCATTTCTTTTTCCTTTTGAACTCCAGCTGGCATCTCTCTTTGATTAAACCCATCTGGAAGCCAAAGCTCATGCAAGCCCAGCCAAGGCAATCTGTAAGGGTCCCAGGGCACAGACTAGCACAGAGGAGGGCTAGAACTGGGAGGGACTTAATAAAGAACAATCAGCACCCAGCAGCTTCAAATTTTGTGGGGCACGAGGTTTCTATACTTTGAGGGGCTCACTTTAAAAAATAAAATTTAAAATACAAAATTAGGTGTGGAAGTGCATATTTGCTTAGATTAAAAAGAAAAATCATAACAACAAATAAATCTTAAATAGCTGACAAATACTCAACTCTCATAGAAGCCAAAAATAACTACATTCTTACTAATTTAACTGCCTAAGATACCTTTGCAACATTTACCTTCACTACAGTTTTGGCTGTAATGTTTTCAACGTCTCTTCATATAAGAACAACTTTCTAATATCAATTTCTGTAATGAGAATAGAAAGATAATTTAATCTTTTCTAAAATGATAAATCAAAAATTGTTTTTATTATTGATAACTGGGATGCATAAAATATGCAACTTCACAAAGTTTTTTTTTTTTTTTTTTTTACTGTTTGTAAAATGCTGTCGTAAGTGTGTACCCTACAAACATGGGAATTTTGATAAATTCTATTTTTCATAATTAACATACATTTTTGTAATGTAGCTGCTTTTTATTCTGTGTATACACTGCATTATCAAATATCATTCCTGACAGCAGACCACTTCCATTTTGACTAGCTGTTGATGAGAACTGAATTGTTCACTAACAATTAAACATGTCTCATGACTGGAAGAATTTTTCCAGAGGTCAGCAAGGCTAGTCTTTACTCCAGTATCCACGTGTTTCTGCTTCCAAGAACTGCAGAAGTAATGCATACACTGATGGCTAGCAATAGCTTAACTACACAAAAGTAACTGAAAAATCACATAAATATATCTCAGTAAGTCCAAACTAAGTATCAGGAACTCAATTTTCCCTGAGCTGCATCTTATAAAAGCCTGAAGCATGGTTAAAGGAAATACAGGTCAATGAGATCTGAGGACACGCATCTGAATCAAAAATCTAATATACCTATGATGCATTTTAATTTTTAAAAACTTATTACCTAGCTCTGTTCACACAAAATGTCTAGAAGCAGTAACCAACTCAGTGGCAAGGAGCACCCCTAGTCCCCAGATTGTGGTTTCTAAATACCATTTCCAAGAAAAAGAACCTGACAACCTTGGAGAGATGGCTGATTCCAGATCTGGTGCAGTAAATTCACAATTTAAGCCTGGAACATTCTGTCATACCAGAAAGCAAAGAAGCTCTCCCCATTCGCTGGGGTCATGCCAACAGATAATAGGAGCCAAGTTAAAGGGACTCCTACTGGCCAAAGATGAGACAGTTTTGTGTATCAAAAAGTTTAATAACTATAATAGATTAAAACATATCAAATATATGTATTTTTTAATCTATGAGGTCACAATGATATATTTTTTTAAAAACCTCATTGGTCCTATTCGAAAGTTGTTAGGACACCAACCTCTCATTCTGAAATTTGATAAAGGGGGGAAAATCAAGCATTAATCCTGCCTTTCCTGTATTAACTATATTTCAGAGTAATCAGATAATTGACAGGGAAGAATTCTTCTTTATAGAAGAATTCCACTTAGTAACTACAGAACGAATGATTGGATTAGAATACCTATACTTTGTAGCTAGTGAAATAATAGCTCTAGGCAACGGTCATCAAGGGTTGCTAACACCATGTGGGGAATGATGCATGGACCAGGCTGACAACATCTGAATCCGTTGGTCAATCTTCACATTACAAAAAATAAAATACAATAAGGTAAAATAAAATACAACAAAGAGAGAAGAGTGGGTCAAGCATTATAAGCCTCTGACATTGCGTACACAGCATCACCTGTGAAATGTTCTTGACAAAAAATTGAACTTGATACGACCGATCATCTAGATACAACTCCTAGTTTACAGGAAACACACAGAGGATAGATGAACACGTCAAATGACACCACCAGGATATAATCAGCCAACCTCAGAGTGGAGGATATTCGATGGGACACAAAATCCAGTTTCTTCAACAAATAAATGTCATATAAAAAAAAAAAAAGAGGGAGGGTAGACTGTTAGATTAAAAGGGGTTTTTTGAAACACCAGATGCAATATGTGGACTTTATTTGAATCCTGATTCAAATAAACCAATTTTTTTAACTATTGTGGAATAGTAAGAGAAAGTTGAAAATACTGAGAGCATATTGGATGATATTAAAGAACTAGTGTTAATTTTCTTGGCTGTAACAATAGTTTAAAAAAATAGTGTCCTTGTCTCTTAGAGATACATATTGAAATATTTAGGGGTGAAGTGATAGCACGTCTAGTATTTTACTTCAAGATACTCCAATAGGTAGGAGTAAAGCCTCGGAGAAAAGTTATAAATAAAACTGGCCATAGGCTAATAAGAGTTGAATCTGGGTGACAGGTACATGTAGGTTTGTTATAATATTTTCTCTAATTCTGTGTACGTTCAGAGCCTCTATAATACTTTTTTCCCCAAAAAAACAGCTAAATAAAAATGAACTTTCCAAGAGGTTCACTAAAATCATAAAAAAGCACCTTTCCTCTTATATCATCAAAAAGAAAGTCTACTTAGGCCTTCAAATCCTCAAGCTGAGAATTTGACCCAGTAGTGATCCCCTTCTCTCCTTCCAATCCCTAAATATTTCCTGTTTTGTCAAGTGTTCAAGGCCAACTCCTATATTCATCAGAGAACACATGTCTACTTCATAAAGATGAAAGCCTTGAGTTGGGGTATCCTGCCTCAGTTATGTGTAGCAGGACAAAAAATAACTTTCTGAACCCTAAAATTTGGTCACCACTTGGAACAGAATTTGAATTAATTGACTCTCTACTACTATTAGAAGGACGTGGCTAAAAAAAAAAAATTTATTTTATATTTATTATAATAAAAATATAATAAAATAAAAATATTTTATTTTATATTATAATAAAATGTTTTATTTTATATTTATTATATATTTATATTATTTTATTTAGAAACAAACCAAGTTAACCTCAACAAATCATTAAAAGGTATTTATGTCATTAGCTTGGTGCTGGTATCTGAATGCTGATGAGCTGCTGCTCTCTTACCTTCTCCCTGAAATAGCTAAAGCACTAGAACTTCACACACGATTTGCTTCCTTCCCCTGCCCCCAGCAGCCTCTGGAGTCCTTGCTTAATGGAAACAGTGCTCAAAGTTTGTACCCTTCCATGCTGATAAAGTATGGAATTAATTAGCATTACAGAGCCTAGAAATCCATACATGGGAATTTTTTTTGTTGTTTGACTATATCATGTGTTAGACAGTGACACCTACTGGTGAAGTGTAACACTGTCAACTAGGACTACAGGATATTGTTCTAGTCAAACCTCTCTAACTCAGACACAATGGGAAAAAAAAAGCCAGACTGAATTGAAAGAAATTCACAGTAGGAAAAAATATCACGTTAATATGCTTTTATCACCTTCAAATAGTCTAGGTAATTTGAGCTAGACTAAAAGTGAGGCCTCCTAGATCCTTACAGAAAGTATTTCTGATTAGGGCAGCAAATAGCCTACACTGCAATGATACTGCCTTAAATTGCAATTAATTCTTTTTTAATCAGGGTTTCTAAAGTTCTTAAAGCCACTTTGTTCCTTGGTTGACAAACATTTCCCAACCCTATCTCAGTGAATTTTTTAATTGAATTTTTTTTTTTTTTAAAGCGATCCTAGGGGAATTCCCTGGTGGTTCAGTGGTTAGGACTCCACACTTCCACTGCAGTGGGGTACAGGCTCCACCCGTGGTCAGGGAACTAAGATCCCGCAAGCCACGTGGGGCAGCCAAAAAAAAAAAAATTTTTTTTTTAAATTTAAGTGACCCTATTTGAAAATTCAAAACTTGTGGAAACCAAATTAATGAAAAAAAAGTTTCTAAACTCAAATTAGATAAAAGATTAGGAGATTAAATTCGAGCATTGTAAATATGGAAAGAGGGGACTTCTAAGTGTGAGATAAATACTTCTTACCCTCCATCAATTGTAGACGGGAAGACTGAATCTTCTCGTTAAGGGAACAAAAATAATGGAAATGTGAAAAGTAAAATCCCATCCAATTCTCTCAAATGTCTAGCATGCCACAGGACTATCCATCAACTTGAGTCCTCATCAAAACTTCTCACTTCATTCAGGAGAATGATTTATATACCTTATTCAAATAATTTATATAACTTAGAATTATTTACATATTTCTATTATAGTATAAATGTATTTATACGGTGTAAAAATATATTTAAGTATATATCATATAAATACACTTACATTATAAAACTACATTGTAAAATAATTTTAGTAATAAAATTGATGGGAAAATTAGATTCACTTTAAATAATTTGTTTTATAAAGTCCACTTGAGGGAATACACCAATATACTGCATAATGAGTGATACCTGAAACTAGAATTTCTCTTGCACTCAGTCTTCTCCCTCATAATTTTCACTCAGATCGCTCATTCATTTCCTTCCTCACTACTTAACTGCATTATAATGTGAGGTATCAGGTTTTCTCAGGCTCAGTTCTGAAGTCACCTTCCCCTGCCTCTCCCCCTCAATGGTCTCTCCTCTTCGGAATCCTTCAAGACCCTCGTCCCTTCAGCGATGCTGTGAGAGCCAGCTTGGACTGCAGCACAGCCCAAAGCAGCACTAACATTTTGCTCTCCTCTGCTGCTCTCTCCCCTCTCCTTTCCTTCACCTTCTAACCGATGCCGGAGGAGTGCTTTGATGAATCCCTTCTCAGGCCCTAAAGTCCCTGTGTGCCAAGTTGCAGGATCATATAAGGAGCTGAAGGTAACGGGGATTGTGACAGCCTTCCCAGCTCTGGAGGGCACACGGGAAGCACATATTCATCGCAGTAGATGTGGTAAACACATCAGTTTTGTGGCAAGAAATTCCAAGCTGCAAAAAACCAAGACTGAAAGCTTGGGTCTAAGGAAAAAGAAAGAGAAAAAGAAACAAACAAGGTCTCTGGCTGATGCATATTCTGCTAAATCCTTCCAAAGGAAAACCTGGTAATGACAGAGCAGGATGGCAACCTTGCAGTTGATTTCTATTTTCTATTACCATCATCAAAGCACGTTTAACGTGCTCCCGCATGGGGCAGCGGGGCCCTTGCCAAAATTAAAATCAGGAAAGGTTGACCATCTTGTGAGAGTTAAAGAAACACGGAAAGAGTTGGAGAACAAAGGAGAAGCTAGTGGGATAAAGAAACATTTTTTTAACTCATGATTGCTCTTTGGCTTGTCCTTGTTTAACACAGGATTGTGGGGTGGAAGGGTTCGGAATCTTTAAGTAAAACATTACAGTTGCGCTGAGTTTTTCAAGTCATTCGCTCAGGGAGTTGACCTCGAGAGAGTTAATTAGCATCACTTGGGGATGAGCAGGTTACACGCGTTGTAAAAGCCAAGGGAAGCCTTAAGAGAAGCAGATGCGGGAAAAGTCAGGGCAAGGTTGAGGGTTCATGAAGACAAATGAGTTGAGCCTGCGAGCGCTTCATGAGCGGATGCGGAGCCTGACGAGTAGAATCTGAGCGAGTAGGTTCAATGTTTTCTTTAAATAGCAGGGTGCCTGTTACCAAAAGCTGAGAACGCTCTCAGCTGTAAAGGCCTAAGGCTACAATCCTCCGTGCAGAAAGGCGCAAATAAATCACTGGTTCTCAAAGTGTGGTCCGCGGACCGGCAGTATCCCCTGGGAGCTTGTTAGAAATGGAGGTTCTCAGACCTCACACCTACTCACTGCATCAGAAATTCTGCTACTGAAACACAGCCACCTGTGTTTTAATAAGCCCAACAGATGATGCTGATATACACTAAAGTATGGGAGCCACTGACTACTGGAATCAGCGACAGAAATGGTTCCAGAACTTTATTACAGTTAAATATGGACTCAAGGAGTCTTTCCCTTCCTGCCGCTCCCCCGCCATCTAGGCCCCCATCACCTCATGCCTGGGCACCAAGTCCAGCCAAAATCTGGTCCTTACCTCCAGGCTCAGGCTCCTCCACTCAATTTCTCACAGCACAGGCAGAGGGAGCCTTTTAAACCCAAATCCACTAGTGTCACTCCCCTGATTCATACGCTCCAGTAGCTTCCCATAGCATTCAGGATCAAGTCCAATTGGTGACCCGACTTCTGCTGGGTTAGCCACAGCACCCTCCCAAGCTGGAAGCTCTTTGCCTTCCAGGCTCCAGCCAAGCTGAATTGCTTTTAGCTCCTGCGATCCAACTTGCAGGCCATCACCCATGCTGCTTCCACTACCGGAGTCACTCTTTCCATCACTCTTTCAGTCTCTGCATCAGGCCGACCCGGAGGTGACTCGGTGGAGAGAAGAGGAAACCCCCAGGGCTTGAGCTGTTTGAGAGAAAACCAGGAGGAAGGGGAGGAAGGAGAGAAACTCCAAGCCAACAGAGTCCCAGCCCCAGCTGTGAGCCTGGTGGCCTGGGGGCTCGACTCCTGCCCTTCCCCCCCTTCAGCTTTCACCTTCTGCAAGTGTTCAGCTCCTCCCTGACTTCACCTTTAATGCCCCCGGCTTCTTCTGGACTCTCTGGGCCCCAAATACAAAACACTCTCTGGAGATTAAGCTCCCGCTGGCTTCCAAGGTGATAATTGGCTTCCCGATGTGCAGGGCTTCTCAAAGTGTGGTCCTCAGACCAGGAGCAACTGCACCAGCTGGAAACTACGTAGAAATGCGAAGTATTGGGCTGCTGGACCTACCGGATCAGAAATTCTAGGACAGGGCTCTGCAGTCTGCACTTTATAAAATCCTCCAGATGACTTTTACGCACACTGAAATGTGAAGCTGACTGTCTCAAGTACTTGTGTTAGAGCCCGCGCTCATGAAACACCAGCTGTCCTCCTGGGCCCATGAGGGGCATTACAATTTAGGCCTCTGGGCGATAATACTCCTCCTCCTTTTATGTAAACGTTGAGACCATCTCCAAGGTGAGACTAAAGATCAGGCAGGAGTCAGGCAGAGAGCGGCCCCTTGGAAGACCACAGTGCCCATCAGATGCAATTGTATAGGCAGTAGTGACAATAGTAATTATAGCAACACTAGTAATAATCAGAAATAGTAAATACTGGTGTTTGTTTTGGTTTTTTTTTAATTTTTGGCCACGTGGCTTGCAGGATCTTAGTTCCCCGACCAGGGATCGAACCCATGCAATCAGCAGTGAAAGCACGGAGTCCTAACCACTGGACCGCCAGGGGACTCCCTGGTGATCATATACTAAACCCTTATGACATACTTTACTTATATATATCCAACAAATACAACCTCGGAAAGAAGAAATTATTATACCCCTTTAGCAGATGCAAAAACCAAGTCTCAAAGTGTTCACAGGATTTGTCTAAAGACACCCTACGAGGAAGCGATAAGTCAAGGACTTAAACGTGGGGTTGTCTAGCCCTGAGCCACTCGTTCTACCCTACTACTTATTTCTACAGAGGTGGCGCGGTGGTTACTGGAAGAGCCCTCTGCTCCCTGGGCCAGGCCCCTCTTCTAAACAAACATGGCAACATATTGAGTTTCTTTCTGTTCCTCCTGCCTTTCTTTGAGCCTCATTTTCTTTCTGTGTTTGCTCTGGGGCTTCTCTTCTCCTCACTGACCAATGACTATGATGCAGTTTGCATTTTCTGTTGCCGTGCAGAAGGCGCAGAGAGCGATGTCGGTGTGAGAGAGAGCCTTCCAGATGAAATGCAATGTGTAAATGGAAATTGTCAATATTATCCCCTGAATAAACACAGACGAGAGCATATTGGCTCTGGCAGAACTGGAAGGAAAAATTGGACTGCGAACAAAGGCGTTATTAATTTAAGGAACTGCCTGAATTTGCCTCTAGCAGTTTCCTCTGTAAACACCATCAACACCCAGGAATGCCTGAATTGTATCTAAATGCATAGCTTAAATATGTAAAAACAGAAACCCAGGCATTACTTTCGGGCATCCAGAGAATTGTTTGCTTTTGAAATCTTCCAGAACAAAATAAAACTAGCGTACGAGACTTCCGAATTATGGGGGCCTAATATTTCTTATGAAATTCTTTCACAGAATATTGAATTGTTGACTTCTCCCCCACCCAAGACCAGATATAATTTACATCTGGCAGTCTGTAACACTGCTGGTGCAGAACACGATTGTATTTGTACTTCTCCGTAACACGAACGTGGTTCTTGGGGGTAAATGGCTGCAGCAAGGGATATCTTTAGGCAAAAGGGTGACTTAAGTGGCCACGTCACAGCTGAGTAACTTTGTAAATGCGGCTGGTACAGTCGACTCTGTGGAGGAGAATAATTGCAGCTTTATGAACTCATTCGGGGGTGGAAAGCCCCTCACTCAGGCACCATGGTGGGAGGTATTCAGAGAAGGTGTATCTTGGACACCAGAATCAAATCAGTTATATTTCCCAGAAGGAAAATATATCTATGATTTTGGATGAGGTGATTCTAAGTGAAAAGCCGTCCCCCTCCTCTCCAGGTTCACAGGTTTTTCTAAATAATCTGGGCAAGTAAACATGGGCTTGTCAGTTCTCAGGAGCCTAGAAAACATTTGAGAGGAATCCGGGCTCTCTGAGTTGGATAAGCAGCCATACCCCAGGCACCCCCCATTCACAAGGAAGAGAATAACGGAGGGGCGGAATTGTTGCTGTGATTATAAACTAACCAGCCCTGGGGGGCAAACTGGCGGTAACTAGCATCTCCATGTGCCAGGAGAGGGCCAAGGCTTGAATCCCTTGCCAAAGTACAGAATAACAACAATGACAATGACCGACGCAGATTAGGGTCTTACAGTGGATGGGGTAAGGACTTTATATATAGTCATTACAGATACTGTATGATTTAATCCTCTCAACAACCTTAGTAAGTGACTTAATACTAATACTTCCATTTCATGAATGGGGAAACTGAAGCACAGTCATCTGCCCAAGGTAAGGAAGCTAGAAAGCAGCGGAAGCAGGATTCAAACTCAGTCGGGCTCTGGAGTCCCTGCCCCTAAGTGCTCACACGTGTCATCACAAGCTGTGGGAAGACGGAGGGCTTTCAAACTTGGCACCGGGGAAGAGAATACCAGCTGAGTCACGGAGGGCAAAGGTGAGCCTGAGTGAGCGACTTAGCCATATTCCTTACTTGTAAAATGGATAAAATTCTGAACTAGCAGATTATCGTGAAGAAGTTACTCAGCACTTAGCGGACACTCAGTAGTAAACAGTTTCTTAAGGTACGTCTTAAACTCACTGACCAGTTCCGGCTGTGATCCAGCACTGGAATGGCATTTATCAACTCCAGACTACTTCTCTATCTAAAGCAGAGCGGGATGACTGCAAACTATAAAGGAAAGTATCATAAGCATGTACACACGAATATACACACAGACTGGGTTTTTGTAGAACTCAAGAGATACAGAGCACCTTCTCTATTCAAATCCTGTCACATTTAGCAGGTGCCTGGCACAGCTGGCTGAGGACGCACTTAATTATGAATCTATCTTTTTTTGTTTTGGTTTTTGTTTGTTAATTATTTTTTATTGGAGTATAGTTGCTTTACAATGTTGTGTTGGTTTCTACTGTACAGCAAAGTGATTCAGCTATACGTATACACATATCTCCTCTTTTTTGGATTTTATTCCCATTTAGGTCACCACAGTGAATCTAATTTTTATTCGGGGAGTGTCAAAGTTTACATTTGGAATGTCAGTATTATACCTATTTTATTTTAAACACATATCACTTTGTATACACAAATATATAAAACTATAAAGTAGTGTGTGTGTGTGTGTGTGTGTGTGTGTGTGTTTCCCCTAGGATGACTTTGTAGCAAATTAACCTCACTGCTACAGGCCATTTTGGACCTTTCCTTTGACTGGACTCCAATGATCCATAACTACCAACAAATGATTTCACTTAAGTTGTATTTCTCTGGGGTTATTAAGATGACGTTTTTGTTTCCCTTTTCCCAACAATTTAACAATTTTTTCGAACATGGCTAATGATCCTGCTTCTCCTCCTATCCTCTACCATATGCCTCACTGTGACACAACTAGAAAAGGGCATGAGATTATGAATGATTTTTTTTTTCTTTCACAGCATGATCCATGAAGTAGTGTCATGCTTTCTTGTCTATTCCCATATTATCTGGCTTCTTTTCCTCTGTGTTGCTGGGGAGGAGAAGCTATTTCAAGAGTAGAGAATGGTGAATTATTTTTCAGATGCCTTCTTACCTTGTTAGACTCTAATCTCAATGGATTCACTTAAAATAACTTTCTGCTCATTGGGGTATTATTTTTGAGGAAATTGCCATTGTGGTATATTCCATCATGTATTTTTGAGTTCTGAAAAAAAACACAACTTTCCAGAAAGAGCCCCTAGTATAATACCCTACCACCCTAGTTTCATTCAACATCTCCTGGTAAACTCTCCGTTGAGAAAAAGAAAGTAAAATGATTTTCCGTTTGTTAAGCTATTTTGATAGACGTGGTCAGAGACTCCAAGTCACTTCAATAAAAGGGAGGTTGGACATTAACTAGACTTACTGTGGTGATCACAGATAGATAATCATTACATTGTACACCTGAAAATAATGTAATGTTATATGTCAATTAAACCTCAATTTAAAAAAATTCAACCCTTGATGTTTGGGAAAAAAAGAAAAGAGAAAGGAGGTAGAGCGGAGTATCCTAAAGTCATTATAAAAGGTACAGGAGTGTATTTCACTCCATTTTCCCTCCAAATGTACAGAAGAGCCATTTCCTGTTATTTCTGGTCACCTCAGAGCGACCCTGTCCTCCTGGAAATAGTATGACTATGCCCTCTCCTATCTGAGACGGTCCCCACCAGTGGCAGCAGTGCATGAGGCAGGGCACATGTGCCCAGATGACCCGCTCTGGCCATCACCAGAGGGAAGCCTTCGCAGCCAGGCCTGGGATAACTGTAGGAGGTCCCGCCTTGAGGCCTGGGCAGATGGTGGTGACACAGCAACGGCCCGGAGAACACAGCAAGAGTGGGCCCAGAGACGAGGAGGAAGAGGGTTTCCCATCTGCACAGGTCAACTTTGTGGCACTTCTGAAACCTCCAGGGGCATTTCTGGGTGTGAATCTCACAAGAGAGGTCTGAGCCACACATAGCGGTCAGGGGACCTGCCCTAGGCTATACAGCTTGGTGATGGTGGATGCTGGAACTTGAATGGAATCCAGTCGGTGTTAGCTCCGCCATGCATGCTGCCCATAATGCCCGTATCAGGCCAACCAGTGAAGCTGTGAGGGGCGAGTGGCCTTTCTGGCCCTGACCTCTCTGCACCTGTTCCCCTTGCTTCCTGTTCTGCGGCCTCAGCTTGCAGACTTCCGGTGCCTCCGACTTTGTCCTCCTTTATCTTTATTAGAACTGTCCCAGGGAAGGATCCATTCATATTACCTTCCCCAGGGGTACACACTCGAGCAGCAATTCGCCATGGCTGATGCAGGGGAGGATGGTCATAATGATGAGAGTAACAGAACTGTTTATGAGTATTATTTTATGTTTGTCCATGCTGGGTTTTTCCCTGTACCATTCTAAGTCTATGCAGACTGTTCTTCTCTCTACCCCACTGAAGGTTTGCACTGAAAGACTGAACGCTACACACAACTTCTATTCCTGGGTCTTTCAAAAGCAGGAACTCCGGGCTTCCCTGGTGGCGCAGTGGTTGAGAGTCCGCCTGCCGATGCAGGGGACGCGGGTTCGTGCCCCGATCCGGGAGGATCCAACATGCCACGCAGCGGCTGGGCCCATGAGCCATGGCCGCTGAGCCTGCGCGTCCGGAGCCTGTGCTCCGCAATGGGAGAGGCCACAGCAGTGAGAGGCCCGTGTACCGCAAAAAAAAAAAAAAAAAGCAGGAACTCTTACAATAGAATTGAAAGATAAAATACGGAGTGATTGGTTAAATTTTAAAAACTGCAGATAAGTAACCATTTTTTAATGTAATTATGTCCCAAGCATTGCAGGGGATATACTTAGACTAAAAAAATATTCATTGTTTATCTGAAATTCACACTTAGCTGGGTGACTTGTTTTCATTTTTGCTAAATCTGGCAACCCTACCACAGGGTGAAGGCAGAGAGCCTCTGCAAACATGGCAGCAGCAGAAATGGGGACCCCCTCAAGCCCAGGGCAGATTCTGAGGGCCCCTCACGGAACTGGGCCTGAGCCCAAGGCTCACACAATGAAGAGGGTGCAGGACTTCAGTGGAGAGGGGCTAAGTACTGTCCCGCAGGAGGCTGGACCTCTGGCCCCAGGCTGTGCTCCAGGGTTCCCAGGACCAAGCAGGGCAGAGGTGCCCACATTCCCCTAACATCCAGCAGCCTTATGTGCTCAGACAATTAGTTTTTTCTCTATTAGGCCCCAAGGACAGAGATGGGAGTGGTCTAATAATGACTGAGAGCATGATTTCCAGCATGAAGGAGGCTTGAGGGTATATTTAATTGAATCTCAAGGAAATGATGTGACATTTCGAACACCCAGTTTTGTGGGGAGAAAAGTTCATACGTGCAAAATAATAATCATTATTGCTGAACATTAAATATTCTCTATGTGACGCACACCATGTTAAGTGCTTTATGTACAGTATTTTGGTCTTCGTATTACAAAATCATTATGGAACAAAAGGAGGGGGTCCTTTGTTAATGGAGCATCAGCCTTGGGGAGCATGTGAGGGAGATCGCAGGAGTGGGAGACAGAGGACACAAAGCAGTGCCCACTTCACGCATTGATTAGCCTGGCTCCGGCCCAAAAAACGAATTCCGATCTAAAGGAAAATATTAGCTCAGAAACATGCTTCACTGAATAGATAAAATATTTCTTTCTGGACCCAGCCTTCTATCAACCTGCCTTGCCCTTCCTGTCAAGAGGCAAAAAAGGGTTAGTTCTGATGTGAATGTTTAACTTCCTTGCTTCAGACGTATGTTTTAGACTCAAGACTCAGATCTTGAGGCCTTTCACATGACCGGCTTAAGTTCTTCCAAGGTCTGTAACTCCGTAAGAAACAACCTGGATTATCTTTGGGCCAAGGTTTCAGTAAAAGCATTATATTCTGCAAGTAATATTCACTTGAAAAAGAAACTTTGCTTTATCATGTCCCTAGGCTGAGAAATTTGTTCATCTAGGACTCAGTGTTCCTTTCTCCAATAATAAGAAGCAAACAGCCATTGGCCTAACTTGGAAACATTTTATGCATGCACGCACACCCGCGCGTGCGCGCGTTAGTAAGAAGATTTGAAATGGCTTTTCTTTCACCACATGCTGAAAAATAAATCGCGGCCATCCAATAATCCGGCACCCGGTTTTGCAGTCTCAAGTCATCTTCAACTGATCACAAAAAATCATTATCATCACCTTGTCAACAATGACTGGCATTATAAATGTCTGTCTATAATTAGAAGGCTTACAAAAGGAGAAAGGTCACAAACAGAAGGTTCTTGATTCCTGAACAGAGCCTCAGCAATTCTGCTCTGAAGAGGTTTTACCATTTAACCTGACAGATAAACTCCTTATCAAAATTAATTGGAAAAGAGGGTTTTTTTAGGAAAGTTTTGCTCTATACAATTCATTGCCAAGCCCGTAGTCTCTAGTGCAGAAACCTGATACTGCACTGTAGTTCAACAGGAGGTTGGTCTTAAATATCTCAATACAAAGCATTTTGCAGAGAGGGAGCTCCGCGTCCACAACAACAAAGGCGGAGACGATGGGTTCATCGTGAAGAAACCAGGAGGCGTATCTATGTCTATACAACGTGTAATCCCATGCAGATCCCGCAACTTTGACCTTTTTAACATTTTTACCACTCTATAAAATGCAATCAGTTAAACGCAATTTTCCCTTTGGTAGAAATAACTCAGATCCAGACCTTTTCCCACTTGGATGGATTCTTCAAGGTCACAAAAACTTTATTTCTCTCTGCCTTTTAAAAACAATGTATTCGTTCTGAGCTAGGTTTCTCACTGTTGGAGACTGGAGTTACAAACATGGAGGCAGAAAAGACTAGACTGTAACACTAACAGCATGAACTCAGGGTTTTTTACATACAGAGAGACAGAGAGAGAAAAAAATATATAATTTCTGTCCACCAAAGGAATTAGAAACAATAACACCCCCATAGTAAGGAATACACCCAAACCCAAATTCTGTTGCTATGATCCAGTGTTGTTTGAACAAAAAGCAAATTCTAGGGCTGGGGCAGGGAAAGTACCAAGTGATCCCAGAGGAGTATAACACTCCAGAAAGTAAGAGTTCAAAGAATGACAGAGACTATCAAAAGGAGGCAATTTGAAGGGACTCCCAGGGGTAAAATCAGGAACAATTTAAGCATAAAATAAATAATGACAGTAGTGGGTTGTAACTTATAGAAATCCATGAGCCCATACTGATGTAGGTAAATGAATACACAGATGGGGAACCAGAAAAGCTCTTCCTTACAGTAATATAGATATAGCAGTACAAATACCGAAGCGACCATAGATGAGAAAATCATCAATGGATGCTCACACGATCAGATGAAAGTTTGATAAGGAATATTTTTACACAGCCTCCAAGTGCCTCCCCATAAAATTCTTGTTAATTACAAAGGGGAAAAGTCATAATTTTACATTGAAGAAGTCTAGTGGACACCGCCTCGTGCTATCAACGTTAACATCACCGACACCTTGTTCCTCCTCCTGCAATGTACTGAGGAGGCTACGACCTAATTTCTCTCTTTCCAAAAATGTGTCACCGGAACCTAATCATAACGAAACACTAGATAAACCCAAATTGAGAGACATTCCACAAAACAAATGGCTTGTCCCCTTCAAAAATGCCACAACCTGAGAAAGACAAAGAAAGTTAAAGAACTGTTTAAAATGAGAAGACAGTTATAGAGAAACCTAAGTGCAATGTGTAAATCTGGACTGGATCCTGCACTGGGACAGAAAAAACATGTAAAGAATGTGATTGAGACAACTCACAGAAGCTGATTATGGACTGTTGATTAGCAGAGTGTATTGTATCAACGTTACATAACATGATTATTTCACTGTGATTATGTAAGAACTCACCCTTTTTCATGGGAAATATACAATGGAGTGTTTAGGAGTAAAGGAGCAAAACGTCTCCAACTTACTCTCAAGTGGTTCAGAAAAAATTTACTCACGCGTGCGCGCGCGCGCACGTGTGTCTGTGTGTGTGAGAGAGAGAGAGAGAGAGACAGAGAGAGAGACAGAGAAAACAAGAGCGAGAGCAACTGGGGCAAGATGTAAATATCAGTGAATCTGGATAAGGTATAAGGTGATTTCTTGTACTACTATTTGCATAACTTTTCCAAGTTTAAGATTATATCAAGATAATAATTTACAAAAATCTATCCATTTTTTCAAGGTCCAACTGAATCCTTACACGCTCCATGAAGTCTTCTCTTCCCACTACAGAATGACATCAAAGATCATAGAATCTTATTGCTGGAAGAGTCTAGATACTTCCTCCAGAGAAATCCTGTAGGATGGCGGGTCTGCTTTATTCAATTGTTAATGAATCAAAAGGCTTCTGAGGAAGTCGCTCCTCTGGTCTTCAAAATCTTCCTTCATCTTTTATCTCCCCAGTTCTATGGTAAGGTTCTTGAGATCTGAAAACGTGTCTTCCAAGTTCTGCAACTTCTGACCACAATTCTGACCCTCGTACACAATTCTGCACAGCACCCTGTTCTTATACCATCATAGCACTTACCTTGCTGAACTGAATTAGCTACTTTCCATCCCCCTCACCACCTCCAAGCTCCTTGAGGGCTGAGATTGGGGGTGAGGTATAGGGACTCATTATAATATTTGCGGAATAACTAAATGAGTAAAAATGGTTTAATTTTTTGGCAGTCAACACCTCTTGCTAGTTTCTACACTATTTTCAGGTAATCTGCCATAAAACCACTTGGGGTGCATGTAAGCTGTGCAGATTTCCAGGACCCACCTGGACTGTAACGAATCTTCTGGGGACAGGTTCTGAACGTCAAACTTATAAAAACATTCTTCAAGCAACTTTAACGCGCATTAACTTTTAGAATCACAGATCAAGCAGAGTGACGCCATTTCCCATTATTCACGTCCCTTCATTTCCCCCTTTTCCATACTCCCCCCCTAGTATAAAAATCCTCACAATGACACTTGCTGAGATCCTGGAGTTTCTATTCAGTTTACACTCTCCCTATTGAAGTGTGTGGCCTTTGCTAATTTGGCTCCCAGATAGCTTCCAAATAGTACCTCTTAAAGAACTCCGCAAGCCCCTGTGTCTGTCTAAAATTCGAGGCTCGTCGGTGCCAAAGAAGCAAAGTTATATATGTGGAAGGAAATGCAAAGGAAATACATTTGACCATAACCAAAGTTTTACTGAAAAAAATAACAGAAAGACAGCATGCAGGATAAAATACAAAAATAGATGAAGATCTGCTTTCCACCTCTAGTTCAACCAGAAAAGAAAGGTTTTCATCTAGAAAAACAATGACTTTGGATTAAGCCAACTGTTACATGTACTTACATATCCCTTGAAGTATTAGTGGTACCTTCAAAGTTTTAAAAAGGGTGGGGTCTGAAGGACGCTTATGGTTGTATCAAGTTTCACTGAAGATTCTAATAAGGTGATATTTTTAGTCTATGAACAGAAGGTTGTGGGTTAATACAGCCTGTATATAAGCTATTAATAACCTCTTTGCAATCTATGTGATTCTAGATGAATAGTAAAAATAAGACATTCACTTCTCTTCCTATCTCTTAAATGTCATTCCTTTATCATCATCTTTAAGGTTTATGAAATGAAAAGACAGACAAAAAAATATCAATGGACAGCATCTTGAATACGTGACATAAATTTTCCTTGAGTTAAGTAATTTACTAGTTTATGAAGCCAAGGGAGATAAAGATCCCAATGTAAGTGAAATAAACTGTGTGCATATTTAAATAATTCTTATTTTAATTAAAATTGCCAATGGAACATTGGGATATTCCAAAATCATTTTGACCAACACCTACTTTCATCAGCTTAAAAAAGAAAAGGAGTTACCAGACGTAACTTTGCAGGGCTTTTGAAGGTCCCCAAACTGTGGAAACGTTGATCACGTGCTTTCACCCTGTGCCCGGTGCTATAATTACCTCTCAGTGTCAAGAGGATGAAATATGCACTGAACAGTGGGTTTTGCTGCCTGAAATGTAATGAGGATTTCAGATGCAACACACTAATACTTGTTTTATTACCGTAGTCAATTGTCCGTGCGTGTTGTGTGCACTGGCTAAGTCTTGTTTCTTTCATTAGCTGAAGCAATTAACGTACGTTCAGCCTTTTAAGTACTATCTCTTTATGCTTTCTACTTGTGTAATTCAGTTTGTAATGATTAAAATAATTTTTCAATAGCGATGTCAGAGCTTAATGAAAAAATATACAGCACTAAAGGGAGAAGCATTTGTAAACATTTTTAGAAGGATATTGTTTGTTATTACACAACACGGTAGCAGATGGCTATAAAAAGCAGCTCAAACTCAAAAACTAGCAGAGAGACAGACATCCGGGGATTGGGGGAAAGGGGTGGAAGGAGAAATTTTGTTCTTTTGAAAGAGAATTTAATGCCGTGTCAGAAATAGCTTTCTGTCTCTCTTTTGTTTCCTATGGTTAAAAACCAAATATGGGCTACTCTTTTCAATGAATGACTCAGTCCTGTTCAACCTTCTGACTATTGAGCACCTGCCTACCTTGTGCCAGGCCCCAGGCTCAATCTTTTATGTACAGCCTCTCATTCAATCACAGAGACTGAAAAACGAAGACACAGAGGGATGAAATAACTTTCCCAAGAGTCTCACTGCCAGTTAGTCATGGAGCTGGGATCCATCCCACACCCAATTCCCTTTTACTACCTGGCAGAGTGGTTAAGGAGCCAGGCTGTGTGGGTTTAGGGCTCTGCTTCCCTGCATATTAGCTCAGGGACTTTGAGCAACTTACTTAATCTTTCTGAGCCTCAGTGCATTGTCTATAAAAATGGAGATAGTAAGAGAAACCTAGCTCATAGCATCGTTGTGAAGATGAAATATCAGTTAACATGTACCAGGTGCTTAGAAGCACACCTGGCATGTGGCAAGCGCTCACCAAGTACCTGCCCTCATTATTATTCCTATTCCTAGGCTCTACTGCCCAGCCTGTGTCATCTGTTTCGGGACTAATTGATTCTTTGTTTTAAGCAAGACATTATGCTATTATGATGCCTATTAGTAAATGAACATGTGTGTAAATGGTCTTAGAGAGGATTATTTCACACTTGTTACATGTCATCATCAGAATCCAGATTTAATCAACTTTCTGAACATCCTTCCTAATTGAACAAGTGATTAGCCTTTTTAGTGGGCAACCATTTCAACAGATATATTTTTAAATTCTTTTTCACTTCTGTGGGCATGACATGCTAATTCAGTCTTCAGCAGTTAGACATACGTGATTAGGTAAAGTAGCTCAGATACTGAGAATACTGCGTGATGTTTCCTTTAGATCTCCGGTCAGCACTGAACAGGAAAAAGCCAGTCCTGATCTGTGGTGACTGTCTACATTTCTTACTCAGGCTGGCGACTTCCTCAAAGTAAACTCTTACACTGCTCCCTCTGCCTATACAATGCGTAGTACCCCCCCACCCCGATTCTGTATTTGACACCTTCCTGCTCTTCCTCAGAGACCTCACGTAAATGTTTCCTCCGCCAGGAAGCCTTCCAGACCTGCTTTTCTTTTCCAGATGAAATCATCTCTCCCTCATCTGAACGCCTGAGGCAGAAAACACACATTTTCCTCCAATCACTATCCTCTCTTTCTACTTGCTTAGTGAACTGCCAGGTTGCAGGCACATGGCTTTCTAGAATAAAGACTCTATCAAATCCCCTTGCAGCTAGGTGTGGCCAGCCATGTGACCGTGGTTTGGTGAATAGGATGTAGGCAGAAGTGTCATGAGCTACTTCTACCCTGTAGAGAGCAGGCATGCCATTGTTTCCTCCTTCCCTCTTTCTACTTGCTAGAATGGATGTGATGGCTGGTGCTTGAGCAGCCACTTTAGACCATGAGGTGGAAGTCAAGTGTTGATGATGGCAGAACAACTAGGTACAAAGAATCTGAGTTCCTGGTGACTGCTGAGTCACCAGGCAGCCTGGACTACCTACCCCCCAAAACTGTTTACATGAGAAAGAAATAAACTTCCATTTTCTGCCATTTGCATGTGAACCCATGCTTGACTCATTCACCTCCTTTAGCATTTTGTATTATTTGTACCTGTATCTCTTGTACAGCACTCCCAATACCACATTATATCTAACTGCAAGTACAGCTGCTCATCTACTAGATGTGAGTTCCCAGGAGTAAGGACTGCTCATTAAGCACTCACCCTGGTGCCAGGCTTTTACTACATAGAGTGAATGCTTACTGCATAAAGATAACTTGAATCAAAGCGTGTTGACCAAAACTACAAGTCCTATTGACACTAAGTCATGCGCATCTTTTTTGTATAAGCCTAAAGATCTTCTTCATGCACAAGAGAAAAGGAGCACAAAATGTTTTGTCTGTGGTGGTTGTACCTATTCCATTGCTTTTATTTAGAATGACTTCGTTATAGTTAAGAGATCGAATTCTCTTGTTTCAGGATTATCGTTTGTTTGGAGGATCTGGCAACAAAATATCACATTTGGCTTAAGAACACTGTGATCCGAGGAGATCCTCTTGAAGAGGACTTAGAGGACTGGTGGCTGTGAGGGAGCAGAGGTTCTGTCGCATGATTCTGACATCTGACCCAAGGTTCTGCAACACGGTGATAAGAATTCGGAGACTTAGCCTGTGTCCTAGGTTTAACCGCTTACTGTCTATTTCTACACTTAGCCTAAGTTCCTACCCAGAGTTATATTCCAGAGATTCATTGAAATAGAGAGTGTACATTATTTGAAGTAATCTATATTACTATGAACCACAGCGTTTTAAACGTAGCAAGAACGGGAAATTTTAAGCTTGAAAGCAATGTTTTGGCAGAAAGTAATGTTTGGGGAAATATAGGCTTTGAGTTTTTTTAAGAAGAAAACAATCAACTAAGAGAAAAATAGAATGTCCTGGGCATGAGGGCCGTATGGATTTCTCCATTCTCTGCTCTGATCCCGTGACTCTACGGTCATGTCACAGATCCGAAGTGACTACATGAACTCTGTAAAAAGGCATTACTTCGACGGCAATTCAAAGCTTAACTCTAGAATTAAGCACTTCACTCAGTGAAATTTCCAAACACTGTTGACATCACGAAGCTCTTCAGAAGGCTCTGAGTGGGAAAGAAAAAAGGTTTGTCTCTATTTACGAGCCAATTTTGCCTACTTTAGAAGAAAACAACAATAATCTTTTTGGTGGCAAATTTTTTTAAAGATATAAGTGTTACAGTGAGTTGACTGTAAATTTTTAAATGGCAATGATGAATGAGCCACGTACTTTTTTCTCAAATTCACACTTGGCCAATGGTGAGAATCCTTTCAAACTGCTTCCTCTGAACCAGCGTCACTTTATCCAAAGGGCAGAGAAAAATAGAATTATTTAATATAAGAGCAGCTGCAGGAAAATGCCTTCACCGCCTTTCCGAGGCCCAAGACAAACTGGAAAACATATGTCCCTCTGATGACAGAGTCACTTAAGACACTGCTCACCCTCAGGTTGAATATTCTGGTTGTGTTGGCCAGTTTAAAAACGAGTTCACTGGTCCCATACAGCAGTACAGTTAGAACTAATTCACTCTAGAAATTCATCTATGGAAATAGGTACTTTATCTGTGGAAAGCAATGTAAATAACACTGATATGACTTAATCGCAGGGCATAATTATTAAGACAACTGAGCATGGCTAGATCATTATAAGGGTGAGTGAGATTCCTTATCGGAATCACTCATCACCTAAGTTATTTTCACATTATAAAACGTTTGCCATTAATAGAGAAAGGAAAGAAGGGAGGAGAGGAGGAGGGAAGGAGGGAGGAAAGACATCTTCAGAAAGATGTCATAACCCCCTAGATTTTAAGGTCTTTGGGCCAGAAAGTCTTGTCTAGAAAAATCGGAATCCCTAATGATGTAGCCGACCTTTGGAACTTCTGGGAGGCTGTAGCCCAGCTGCTGTCATTGATTTTTGTCTCAGCAAAAGTCTAGGGACTTGGGGACCACAGATTCTATCTGTTACTTTGTCCTACCCTGGATTCTCGAAAATGAGCAGGTCCTTTGCTTTCTCTTTTCTTTGTCTGGATTTCTTGTCTTTTTTCCTAAAGGAAAGAGAGAGAGAGAAGAAAGGAAGGAAGATTGGGTAGAGGAAGGGCAATATTATTAACATAGAGGCATAATTCTCATTTATACCCCAAGTTTTGCATTTTTTCACCCATCTAAGAGGCTTTGGGCACTGAGAGTACTGGAATGTGGGACCAGCAATGTGCTGAGACACCAGGTACTCGAAGTACTAAGGACTCAGGTACGGTAAGAGTCACAAAAAATGGCAGAATGATGGGTTGAATCAAACTCCTGGTGTACAAAGGCTTGTGTCCCATTGAAACACTAGACTAGTTTCAGCAACCTTGAACGCAGAAGTGTTTGGACAACAACCCAACCAAACGCTGGCACTCCCACCAGAAACCACAGCCAAAGCCACTGCTGCAGAATTTGTAACCAATCTGAACTTAACCCCAATACATAGAAACTCAAGAACATTTTCTATTGAAGTAGAGCCAGATCCAGGAGTCCCACTGAGATGTTTCTGACTTACAGTAAACTCTGAAAGACTTCATATAGGATTCACCTGAAACTCTAAGGGAAATTTGAAATGGGTAGAAAGTAATCGTTCATGAAATCAAATCAAAGAGAAAATTGCCGGAAATTGCATGATTTCTTTTTATGAGAGAAAGCCAAAGCTGTTTTGACAATTGTTAAAAAGACAATAGGCCCAAAATGGAGTCACTTATGCTAAGCCCATGTCACCAAACCGAGACTTAACTTAATTACAGCTTCGTCTCTCCCAGGAATGGAATCTTAAACCAGTGAATCAGGAATCAACTGATCAGCATTAATTAGGTAATCTGCCTAAGAGACCCCTGCCATGCCCTAAAGGAAAATAGCTTTGCAATAACCAACCTGCTTTTTTGCCTAGTCTAACTCCCTTGTTCTGTCTCCTTTCTTCCTATAAAAGTCCCTCTTGTAAGCTCCTCAGAGCTCCTTTCCATCTGCTAGACTGGATGCTGCCTGATTCAAGTCAATTTTTGCTCAAATAAACTCAAACTTTTTAATATGTCTAAGTTTATCTTTTAACACATGAATTATTCTTTACTCAACTGATGACTCACTCTTGCCAAAAAAGTCCGCCCCCCCCCCCCCCCCCCCCCCCCCCCCCCCCCCCCTTTTTCCTCAACACTTTTTTGTTTTTTGGGGTTTTTTTCCTCCCCCCCGGTCACAAGTAAGGAATTTCGTTGTC
>NW_021703781.1:12773319-12859483 GCF_005190385.1 Monodon monoceros | reverse complement strand
CCCCCCCCCCCCCCCCCCCCGCCGCCAACTTCTAACTCAGAATGTTTAGTCATAAAGTTATTGAGTCTTTCGGGTTTTATCCCTCTCAGCTGGTAACTAGATATGAATTGTGTTAATAGGTATAAGTGAAAGTGTGAAACTTAACTCTGGAGGATTTTTTTTTCTTTTCATTTGTTTTCAAAAATGTTAATAACAATAACAATTATAACTGGTAGGAAACAGTTTCAACACTAATACACTGGTTGCTGCTAAAGTACTGAGTTGCCTGCTTTTGAGAAACCTGCTGAGGGATGAACTTTTTATTCTTTTTTATTTTTTTAAATTTTATTAGAGCATAGTTGATTTACAATGTTGCGCTAGTTTCTGCTGTAGAGCAAAGTGTATCAGTTATACATATACATATATCCACTCTTTTTTAGATTCTTTTCCCATACAGGCCATTACAGAGCATTGAGAAGAGTTTCCTGGGCTATATGGGAGGTCCTTATTAGTATCTATTTTATATGTGAACTTTGTATTCTATGTAGGTCCCTCGCAGTTTGAGAAGGGGTCTTCCTCTCTTCTCTCCCTCCTCACAGCAACCTTTCCCCACTAAAAAAAAAATAAATCCTTTTGGCAATTTATTCCTTTGGGTTAACAAGACACTCCTAAGGGTAATGAGAAGATGCTCAAGACAAAGTTTCTTTAATTTATAATTTTGCCTACTGTTCATTTACCCTGGCAATAATTAGAAAATCTGGATGTGGTAGGCAGGGTTCTAAGGTGGCCTCCAAGATTCCAGCTCTTTGATGTACAAGCGCTGAAAACCCCTCAGTCCCCTTAAATGCAGGCAGGACAAAACCTGCAAACATGATGGGGTATTATATCCATGACTGAGTTAAGTAATTTGTTGCCTTTGAGTTAACCAAAAGGGTGAGTATTCTGGTGGGCCTGACCTAATCAGGGGATCCTTTAAAAAAATGTCAGAGGGACATTCTTCTGCTGGCCTGAAAGAAAACTGCCATGTTGTGAGAGGAGGGTGGCAACTGTAGGAGCTGAGAGCTGTCCCCAGCCAACAGCTATCAAGAAAACAGAGACATCAGTCATACAACCGCACCAAAACAAATCTACCGACAACTAGTGAGCTCGCAAGGACACTGCAAGTCTCAGCCAGGTGACAGCCTGAACAGAGGACCCATCTAAATCTCATACCCAGGCTCTTAACCCATGGAAACTATAAGATAATAAATGTGTGTCGTTGTAAACCACTAAATGTTTGGTAATTTGTTATGCAGCAATAGAAAACGAACATGCTGATGAACACATGTAAAGGTCATCAGTCGAAAGAATCTGTTAACTGACCTTGCTATAATGTCACAACTTTACATTGCTGGAAGCAAAAGCACAGGTTAGACATGGCTTTCAATACTGTCTTTTCTTTCTGCAATTATAAGTAATAGCGAAGAACAGATCTGACTCCACATTAGATCCATTCTACTGCCTGTGCTTAGTCATGCTGGCTCTCACCTTTTGTCAAAGAATGTCGTCTACAACCTGAAGTATACAGGACAGCCTATTCTCAGGGCTCTGACCTTTAAGAGTCAGTTCATATAGAGATTAAAAAGTTGCAGAACAGAGAATAACATTTGTTTTATTGGAGGTTTACAGGACCATCGTGACCTGACCTATGTGGACAGATGCAAGAACAAAGGATTCTGAAACCGAGAAGTTTGCAGCAACTAACCACGCCCCTACATCAGCACTGATGTATCTGTTTCAGGGCTGTGCTGAAACCTTTCAAGGAGTTCGGGGTTTTGGGGGGCCTGAGCCACCTGTCTCCTTGCATGGCCCTGCAATAACACTTTCTCTGCTCCAAACTCCAATGTTTCAGTTTGTTTGGCCTCACTGTGCATTGGGCACACCAACCTGCATTCAGGAACAGTAACACTGGGCATAAGTGCCCAGAGAAATATTTTCTTTTTTTTCTATTGTCCTCTTCTGGGACTGCATAATCAACTTCAAAGAGGAAATCACAGAATTATTCCCTTATCATAAGGTACTCCAAGTCACTATTCTACTGAAAAGAGTATATATAGCTAATCATTTTGATTAGCTCAAGAAGTTTCTCCTATATATGTATGGCATCTCCTCAAATACCATCAGAATTTGGCCAATTTTAAAAATGTGTTTATGAAGAGAAAAGCACAGCTATACACAGGGATTATGTTAACATTCTCAGCATTGATGTATTTGCTTTTCTTTTCCCATTCTGTAAAAGTAGCAGTAGTAGTAGTAATAGCATCCTTAATGAGAGATTGTGCTTAGCTGTTCTCTCTACTGAGAGACTCCTGACGGAAAAAGACTCAAGCTGAATGAGGGAGGAACATACTGTAAGGGAAGTATAATGGCTTGGATGCTGGGAGATCTAGGGTCTGTGACCTGTTTTGACATTCATTAGCTCATGATTTTAAACGTGTAATTTTCTTTTTCTAGGTACCAGTTTCTTCATGTATAAAAAGAAAGGGGGCTTCCCTGGTGGCGCAGTGGTTGAGAGTCTGCCTGTCAATGCAGGGGACACGGGTTCGTGCCCCGGTCCGGGAAGATCCCACATGCCGCGGAGCAGCTGAGCCCGTGAGCCGTGGCCACTGGGCCTGCGCGTCCGGAGCCTGTGCCCCGCAATGGGAGAGGCCACGGCAGTGCGAGGCCCGCGTACCGCAAAAAAAAAAAAAAGAAAGAAAGGGTTCGATGAGCTCACTGTAGTTAATGTTGTTTAAGACCTTAGGGAATCCCAAATAATTACACGGTAAAAGCAAAGATAGCAAATGCAGCGGGAGAGGTGGCAAACCAGGCAGAGCAGGCTCCAGGAGTCCACAGCCACTCCCACACACGTTACTTATTCTCCATTTCAGACACGTGGGCCCCATGGAGGATATCATGTCAACAAAGGCTGCCAAAGTTTTTTTTTACAGAAACGTTGAAAAGCCCTAGATGAGACGGTCTGTAAGGCCTTTCCCAGCAAGGACCATATGCGTCTCTCAGAAGAAATACACCTGGAGAATGAGTATATAGTCATCTTTTCTTCGGACCATCAGTCTGGGTCTTAGATTCTGCTGACTAAGCAATAAATTGTTTCTAAGGAAGACTGGATGTCCCTTAACCCACCTAGCACTTCAGCTTTCCCTCTTCTGTGGATCTCTCGCCTTCATTTTTCACTGTGGTAGGATAGCTCTTAGACAGCCCACACTCGGAGCAACCAAGATGTTCCAGTACAGTACTTATTTCATTTAAGTTTAGCTGGATCAATAAAGCCAATGCATTCAGTGTGATAAAAATGTATTACACTGTAACGCTGCTTATATAGATAAATTCAAAAACCAAGAAAAAAATTCTTTTCCGTCCTTCTGCCTTATTCTTGGCTCTGGTCCCTGAATTGATGTTTGGTGCTAGGGTCAGACCAGCCCTACCACCAAGCAGAGCAATTCCTCTGTACTCCAGGAAGCTGCATGGACTACTAAACAGGGTAGGGACTTCCGAGTACGGGGAGAGTAGGACTGAGAGAAATGCATAGGGGTAGAGTTTCTAAAAATTAGCGATGTCACCCATTAGGGAGCAAAGATACACAATTTTGTGTTCTTCTTGTCACACCTCAACTCTATTCTCATCCTACTCCACTAGTGAGAAAACCAAGGCAAATACAGCTTATTCCTTCTGCTGAATGGAAGCACGGTCTGATGTTAACAAACGTCACTGATCAATTTTAACAGAAACTACATTATTATCACAATAACGGCTACTTTTGCCAATAGTTGTGGAATTACTGTGTGCCAGAAACTGCGCTCAGAGCTTCACTACTATCACCACATTTAATCTATATAGTAACCACCTGCAGGGGAGATATTATTTCCCCCAGTTTTCAAATGAGAAAACTGAGGCTCAAGGGAAGTTATTTAACTTGCTCAAGTCACATAGCTAATGAGTGACAAGGCCACATCTGTCTAACTCCTAGCACTTCACCATAAATGGCACTCTTCTCAAACCACTAGAACTTGATCTGCTTTGGAGCAAAAGCCAAGATATTCATTTCTGGGTGCCCTCATCCCCAACATAGTATCCTGCACAGCGAATGGCATTCAGAAATATTTGTTTTGAAATGACTGACCCCACTTTTATCTGTGATGGAACTGAAACTAAATCCATCGGGAGGTGGAAATATTCATACGTTGTTCAGTGGAACTGATCTTTACTTGTTACCACGATGGCAGAACAAAACACACACAGAAGAACTTAATTTGAATCCATATAATCTCTCCTCTAAATGGATTTGTTACCATAGGACCATGGTCTTCTCCATATGGAAATGTCTAATTCTCTAGAATACAATAATATTTAAAGAAGAAAATTAAAGGCATGATCTAAAGTAATGGCTGATATAGGCTGGGTTAGTTTGGGATTCATCCTAAAATAACATTTAGCTCATTAGCAATAGCAACCTGATCTATTCTCCCTACTTAGTAGGGACTACAGGTGGTATTGGCTGTATTTTCCAAGCCCTGAATCAGGGTACATGATACAGGATTGCTAGGGAATATCCACAACATATGGTCAACGTCGTATTAGGGAGCAGCCACTGAAGATACCTGGGAGCTGCTATTCCTACAACACAAATGTGTTTCAGAGAATAACTTCTTATTTTCCCAAATCTACCAGAAGCCTTTGAGAGCTGAAATTAATTATATATCCAGGTAGGTGGGCCAGTAAGAAAGCTCAGAAAACAGCTTGATAATGCAAGAAATCAACCCTTCAACCATTGTCAGTTTACAGAAGCCACATCAAACCCTAATGAGAAACCACATGTAGTGGTAAATTCTGGCATTTAATTTTATGATTATTTACAGCCATTCTGGTGCACAGCATATGGTATAGAGTTGACTTTTTTAAAGTACCAGAAAAATAAGCTAGAATGGACTATATACATAGCAATGGAGTTTTATTCCTCTTCATAAAGAGATGAGAGATATTATCTAATTAAACAAAAAAAAGATTAAATGGTATGAGCTGTGGGTAATAATTCATACTTTTGGAACTGCTTGGCATCATGTCTTAGGTGAAAGCTGATAACAAATATTAAGAAAGTTAACGCAGCTCCAAAGTAATTCATTCTTAGGTGGATGTCCTATAGTATGCCAAAAAGCTTCATTCTTTTAATTCTATAGTCATTTATCATTCTAATAAAATGTTATAAAATACACTGTAAAACCTTTCACCTATTTGGTTTCTAAATTATTTTCTAAGGCCTCATAGGAGACGTTGGCAATAGAAGCAACGTTAAGCTTTTTTTGTTTTTTCCTCTCCAAGAACAATACCTTTGCTCATCCAATATCCTTGTGTATAAATCTAAGAGATTTGGATAAATTTACTTCCAAAATCAACTATTACAGTATATTTCATTACATGGGAAGATGAACAATTAGATGGCACATGATATAGTTAAAAAAAATAAGAGCAGAAAAGTTTCAGGTACAAGATGGCAGACCAGAGATTCACCTCCCTTTCCATCCAAAAGCCTACCCAAAAAGACAATACCAGTACAAAGGAATGCGACCATAAGGACAGAGGGAATGGGAGAAGAGGGCAGTGCCTCACATTTCTGGAACTGAAAAGCTCTAGAAGCATGGTGATGGATAAAACAGTGGAATAATTCACGGTCCAGAACCTACCATAAGGAGATACGGTGCAAATCACTGCAAATGCAGTACAGAATGAGAGAGGCTCTGGGATAGAAGTAAGAGTATATGGGCAGGAATGAAAAACAGGGCTGCAAAGTGCTGGTTGAAGGATGCCAGTCCGTCTCTACCTCAATCCCTGTATGAAGATTGGCAGGTTGAAGGTAGTCTGTCTACTCTCTGGCAAAAAATTCATACATAAATAAAAATTAAGGGGATGACTCCTGTGGAGAAAACTTACTGGGGCCAGCCATGGTCTTCTTGATGTTGGCATCTGAGAGCTCATGGAAAGACTCACCCCTGTTATGTACGGGCTATAAATTGAAGGCAGAGGAAAAAAATAATGTAGAATCTGATTTTAAAAATTCTGCATCTATTATCATTTGAAAACAATGTCCAAACCTTTGAAAACATTGAGAGCTGACCATGCCTATGCCCAATGTAGTGAAGAAGTAGCTACCAGACAGACACTGGGTGGGTCATCATTTTCCTAAGTGGGTCTTCTTATACAAAATGCTCAGTTAGAAATACCTCTTCTCTTGGCCACTTTTAGAGAATTAAAAATAGGTCTTGAAAGGAACCCAGTTAAAACTGAAGTCCATAGTATGGGGCAGCTGGATATACACACAAATGCTATTATCCTCTGATATCCCCCCAACTGGATATGAACAGTTAATGGCAGGCAGCTGAGCATCAAAGGAAAAATGTCCCCCATGTGCCCTCTGCTTAGATACCAGCCCATAAGTGCTTTGGAAATCCAAGTAGATTTTCAAGGTGGGCTATTTTTACCGTGGCTTCACAAAGATCTTTAAGGAAAAGCACCTCACTTGTAGCCATCCACTCTCCTGCCCTTCCCACCTTTATTCCTATCACTCCCTCTACAATGAGTTTTAAGTCAAAATCAATGTTGAAGTGAAGGATGTCAGTACTTGGTGGCTAAAGGAAACTAACTCTCAAACGGCTGAGAACCTAAAATTTAACTCTTAAGACAATCTGTAGTTGATTTGCTCCAGAATTTTCTAACCTACGATTCTCATCCTAGCTCTAAATTGGAATCAGCAATGCCTAAGTCTCACTTCAGATGAACTACATCAGAATCTCTAGGTTAAAGCCAGGACTCTTGTCTTAAATACTCTCCAGGTATTTCTAATGTGCATCCAGGGTCCAAAACCACTGAAGCTGCCTCTAGTTATGACTGCAGATTATTTGAATGAGAAACTGCAAACATTGATGTGGGGCGTGTACATACGGGCATTTCAGGAGCACACAACACTTCAAGATAGTTACTTAAGGAAAACTAAAATAGAACGTTCTCACTCATAAAAGACTGAAGATTTAAAATCAACCAATTTCAGTTTCAGAAGGCCAAAGGAAAAAGAAATGGATGTTGGATCACCACTGAACCCCAGTTTTCCTCTGGCAAATAACCCATTCCCCAATATCAACAAATGCAAATCAAAATGACTTCACTCCACTCCCCAGCCTAGGATGCAGTGGCCATCTAACACTGCTCTAGTCATTCAGGGCATCACCTTTCTCTGGCCGTAGTAATTGCTCAAGGATCAAATCGGAGCAAATAAGATACGATTCTGCTACAACTCTTAAACGAGGGAAAGTGCTTTTTCTTATGAGACTTGAATCTGAAAAGACATGGGTCAGAGTTGGTGAAGCCAATATTTCCAACATAAGAGAAAACCTGAGAATAAATCCAATAGAGAAGAAGAATGGCTGAGAGAATTAAAAAGAGAATCCAGGACCTGATTCCATAATTTGGGTCCCTGTATCAAGCTGAGCCTGAAGCTAAGTCTACAACTGAATTTTAAGTTATGAGAGCCAACAAATTCCCTTTTCTACAGGTTTAGTGTGGGTCCTGGTAACCCAAAGAATCCAAAGTGAAACGTACTCCTATCTGCACACTGACAATTTCTTCCTTTCTCTCTCTTATACTGTTCCCACTTGCAACATAAACACAGGACACTGTTTACATAGAGTCCAGTACTCACGTTCGTAGACGCAGAATCACAAACCAACTCATTCACTCTCCATTCTCAAAAGTCCTTTAGTTTCATCCAGCTCCATGACAGGCTGAGAAGGATTACCCCGTATTAACGCACAAAGAAAAAGCGTGACTAAGAGACTCGGGCTGTGATTACCTTATCAGTTGTTCCTATCATCAAAGATATTAAGACAGATTCACAAGGAGAATAAATACAAGGACATATATCACAGTAAAACTACAGTAAGTCCCCTACATACAAACCTTCAAATTGTGAACTTTCAAAGATGACAACGTGCATTCCATCAACATCAGGCATGAGTGAAACTGTAGCTTGCTCTCCGTCTCCTACTACTGACGATCCCTCAGCTCTACCATCCCCCACCTCCTCTCCCTCCTCCAGTCAGTAACTCTTCTTGCCTTTTCACTCGATGCCAGCCCCTGGATGCCAGCTGTTGTACTGCACTACTGTACTTTTCCAGGTACCGTACCGTAAGATTAAAAATGTTTTATTTTTTGTGTTTGTTTTTTATGTATTATTTGTGTGAAAAGTATTATAAACCTGTTACAGTAAAATACTATTTAGCCGACTGTGCTGGTTGGGTACCTAAGCTAACTCTGTTGGACCTACGAACAAATTGGACTTACGAACGTGCTCTCGGAACAGAACTTGATCATACGTAGAGGACTTACTGTACTGGACATATCATAGCAAAACAACTAAAACCTAAAGACAAGGGGAAAATCTTCAAAGAAGCCAGAGAAAATGTATATTACCTTCAAAAAAACCCTAATAAGATTTACAGCTGATTTCTCGAGAATAATAATGAAAGTCAGAAGAAAATGAAATGATTTCTTCAAAATGATATAATAAATTACAACTACAAATGCACTAGGAAAAAGTATATATATAGACACATAAGTCGGGCAGTTCAAAAATCATTCTTAGCATCATACCAAAGAGGGAAACCATGAAAGCAATAAAAGAGGAATAGATCTGACCTATAAAAATGAAAAATTTATAAACTTCAGGTAAAATTAATGCTATAAAAATGTGAGATATTTTCAAACTGAAGGAAAAATATAAAATTTTCAGTATATAAGATAGAAAGCTATTATCCTTAACAGGTAGTCTTTACAAATCAGTAAGAAAATATGCAAGCACCCTAAGATTAAAATGAGTAAAGGATATATGCATAACAAACAAATATAAATGTTTCATAAACTTGAAAAGATTTAACTTCATCAATAATAAAAAATACAAATTAAACAAAAATGTTACAGAAAGTTTCAGCTATGAAATGGTCAATATTTTAAACATAAATTTAATATTGAGTTTTTCAAAAGAGCTGCTGATAATTAAGCTCCTTGCACTTCTGGAGGGCGATTTAGGAGTGTAAACATTCGTGCACTCTTCCTAGAGGGCAGTTGGGCAGCACATGTGAAAAAAAAATGCTACGTATGTCTCTTGGCCCATTAGTTACACTTCTAGGAAAAATCCTTAGTCATAATCCAAAAAAATGAATGAAGATTTAGCCATAAGGAAGTATATAGCTATATAGTATGTATGAGTAAAATTTTAGAAACAACCTAAATCTTCAACAATAGGAGAGTTATTAAAATAGTAGACTATACTGTAATTATAATATTTTCTAATAAAAAATACAAACAAGTAAGCACAGTATTATTCCATTTTTCTAGATTTTTGTAGGACATACGTCACATTTTGCAGAACAGCACAAATTATAAATATGCGGTATTGGACTCAATTTATATGCCTCTCTAGATTTGCTCAACCCCACTGGCCTCCCAGGTTTAAGGAAGAGTCCCAGCCGGACAGTGATGTAACCAACTAGAATGAGTTCCATGGTGAAGACTTTGGGCATAACAAGGCATGGGACATACTGAGGACAGGAAGTCTCTTTGATGACTCTCAAATCACATCCCACAAGTCCTAATTACATATCTGGGAAGCCCCAGAGTGTGAAGGTTGGGTGTCCAGAGACAGAAGAAGTAAGTTCAATATATTCTTGTCTTATACCTTACATTGGTAATTCCTTTCTATTGGTAACTTTGGTGGAAAAAAAACTAGCACTTAGACTTGGGATGAGTAAGAGATCATCCTGGAATTCTGCATCATTGCCAATTCACGCAAAGAACTCTTGAGAAGAGTTTCAATTCATCGTCTGTGTTTATGCCCTAAACAGACTGAATCTAAGCTTACCCACAGTCATCACCTGAGATGCTCTCTTCAGTGTTCCTTGAAAGCAAGTCCTTTTAAGTCTTTCCTTTCTTAAACACAATCCCTCTTCTTCTCACCCCAAATCTAGGTGGTCTTACATTTTTGATAAGAGTAATAATAAATGGTGAGAGTAAAACAACAAAGGACAAGATTCAAGATTCATTAATCAGGGGTTTCAGAATATAGGAAAATTCACTCAAATTCTGCCACACGAATGTTGACTTTAGAATCCTTTTAGAAAAATTCAGTTAAATATGTATCAACATTTTAATGTAGATTAAACATTATTATCTTTTGTGATAAGTTTCTGTTGTCATGACACAGGTTTCCTTTTTGTGATCTCAGCAGTGGAGATGAAAAAAAATAAATAAAACAACTTAAAAAGAAACCTCACATATAGATTTTTACAAAGTGTAGCTAAAATTAGTAACATGAGATTACTAAACTGGGAAACACTTTTTAGAATCTTAAAGTTGGTGAGACTCTCAAAATATATGAGCCACAAGTTTGCCTGCTGTCTAAGACTCAAGACTTTTTGTCATAGGAGAAATCACATATGTTAAAGAAAGGCAAATAAAAATCTGTCTTGCACAACTCAAATGACATTAAAAACTTAAAAAAATTTTTCAAACCGTTAGTCTTACGTCCACATTAGACTGTAAATTCCCAGAGACCAGTGTACATGTCTGTTCATCACTATATTTCCTAAGAGTCTAGAATAGCATCTTTACAGTGATTATTTTAATCAATAATTTTTAATCAATAACTTTGTATTAAAAATTCTCTTAGCTGCTAAATATGCATATAGGATTCCTTTCTAATAAATTCTTGCTTCATGCACATGACCAGAAGCTGCCTGTTAGTGACTTCACCGCCACCAACACATAACTCAAACAACCCAGTAAAACCCTTCCCTGGAATGTTAGGACTTGGAAGAAAACAATTTGGGAACCAGGGAGCTGCTGGAAGCCATGAAAAGAAAAAGCAGTGCCCAGTAGGATTAGGAAGCAGCACGCACAGAAAAGCAGACGTGGAGCAGCAGAGAAAGAACCTCACTGAAGCTCAGCGGCACCCTTCCCATCCTGCAGTTATTTTCCTATCAATAAATTTCCCCTTTGGCTTAAGCTGCTTCAAGTTAAATTTCTGTCATTTGTACCTGAAATACTTCTGACCAATTCATCATTTTTCCCCTCTAAATCCTGCTCTTAATTATTGCCAACTCAAGTTCTATCTCCCCTGAGACAGTCAACTCACATTTTGTTCAAAAGCAAACAAAAGAATACAGATCATATGTCATAATGACGAACCTCAATTTTATGTTCAGAGCATTTAATTAAACTGTTACTTTACAGCATTGGGTATCACTCAAAAGGCCTTCAGCTGAGATTTAAAGATGTTCTAATATGGCATATAACACTACAACAGTCATCATTTTAAACATGCTCAAAACTGAGTTAATTGCATTTCTTATAAAATTCACTATCTAATTTTCAATAGGTATGTTTTTACTTTCTTTCCAATAACAATCCTTAATGTTTCTTTAGTACTTAAAATTTTACAACGTCTTTCACATCGACTATCGGGTTTGAGACTCTCAACAACCATGTGAAAGGTAGAGTGGCTATTTGCATTTTTGTACTACTCACGGTAGGCTAATTGCTGCAATTCACAACTCCAAAAGTTCAGTAACTCAAAACAATTTATTTTTTGCTGATGTTGAGTCTCATGCAAACCGAACAGTTCTCAGAGATGCCCTTGTGATGTCACCATCATCAACACCAGCACAGGAAGAGGAAAAAGCCTGGGAAGGTACATCAGACATTCCATTTCTTCAGAACTGACACACATCAATTCTATTCACATTCCATTGGCCAGAACTAGTCACGTGGCCTTGGCTAAGATGCCAAGGGAGGGGAAATGTCATCCTCGGTTGAGCAGCTGCTTCCTGGAAGCAAATCCACACTATATAAGAAAGCATGATTTAGAGCATTCCTCCCTGTCGTAGTTTTATGCATGAAGACACTGAAGATCGCACAGAGCGGAAACTGCAGCAAAGTGGTTACTCCAACCCAGGTCTTCTCTTAGGTGGTGCTTTCCCTCAGTCCTAATGCTGAAGCCAGTCACAATGACATGCATTTAAATTTGACACTGAGGTATGCACACATCTTTCCTTTTTCTCACCCCATTCATTTAGCTTTCCTTTAGAGATCCTTCTTAAAAACTCAATCATTTCAATATCTTTTCTGACCTCTTTCCCTTTCCACTCTGGTTTGCCCTACTGAAACCATATACAAACCCCTGTCTCCCGGTCCTTTGAAGTAAAAGGCTTTCGCTTTAGTCTCCCAGGCCTCCCCTGAGTCTCAAAAAGCCTGACTCAAGAATTAACAATTAGGAACGTGAAAATGTACAAACAAAGAATAGCTGTTGGGCTGGGAAACTGGAACAATTTAGACTATAAATTTGCCACACAGCAGAATCACCGAATTCACAGTTCCTTGAAAGATAAAGGCCTGACACACATTCCTAAGTTATTTTTAGAGAAAGCAGACCCCCTCCAGATGAAAACTGCTGACCACAAGCACATAGACCCTAGGCTGGTCGAAACCAGAAGCTTGACAATGCTTGAAACTTCACCTTGATGCCAACCAATCTGAGAACTGTATGCGAGCTGATCATGCACCCTGCAGCACCCTGCCTCGCACCGCCTTTAAAACCCCACCCCTGAAAGCCATCAGGGAGTATGAGTCTTTTGAGCATGAGCTGCCTGTTCTCCTTGCTTGGCACCTGCAATAAATGCTGTACTTTCCTTCACCCACAACCTGGTGTCAGTAGATTGGCTTTAATGCACACGGGTGAGTGGATCCAGATTTGGTTTGGTAACACTACCACATTAACCATACTGCCTCTATTTTTGCCTTTATTAGTATTTACCTATATTGGGAAGCACTTTACAAAGGTCTATAACCTCTAGCAGAAATGAGCACCTCGAAAACAGTCTTAACTCTGTTATATGTCTGGTTCACAAAAAGTGATTAACCAGTGAATATTTGGTGACTGAGAAAAGACTTTCTCCACATCCAAGTTCATTCAACGCCTTGACCTCTCTCATACAGGTGAAACCTATTTTCCTCCACTAATAGGGACAACCAAACACAGGAGCCAGAGCACACACTACAGATATAAAAATGTAACCTGGTATTCTTCTATATTTAACATGTTTAATGAACATTCCTGTTCAGTAGCATCAGCAGGCCCCCCTTTTAAAATGTTTTTTTAATCCCAGTATTCAGCAGCCTCAAGAGTCAGGGTGCCTGCATTAGCTGTGAGTTGATGGTTGGATGAGCCTTAAATCTTCATGTTTTTTTTGACATGGTGCTGAGACAAACTCTTTGATTCAGAAAAACTGCACACTCTATGGAATAAAGCCGAAGCAATTAATCAAATATTTAATTATATTGTAACAGAACACAGTTATCAAGCTTTTAACTAACAATGGTAAAGAGTCCCCAGTGACCCAGGCAACAGAAGACACTAATACACAAAAGGCTGTTTAAACCTCAGCTCTTCTAGACTCTGTGGAAATGTGGGGAAGTATGGAATGGATCGGCACCAAAAGGCTGAGAATCTGCAGCCAAGACTTTAAAAGCAGTCCCTTCCCTAGGAGACTGCCTGTTCCAGAAGTTCCCAATCATGGGTCCAAACTGACCTGCAAATGTTCACCACCTTGCACACTCTAAAACACAGTGCCTCAGCACCTTTCCCCTTTGTCTCCTTCCTTGCCCCTGGAGTCCATGGTCTAAAATCTAGATATCATAATCCTTACGTTTTCAAGCACGATGTCTTAAAGGGCATGCAACACTGAAAGAAACCATCCTATTCTTGGATGATTTGTAAATAAACTCGGAATCCATAGGATGATGTAAATCGTTTTATTTTCTGTTCTTATTATGTCTGTCTCACGTGGGTATCCAGAAGGCTCCTCTCTTGATCTCTTTCCCTCCTTTGCAAACTCCCAGGTTTAAACCCAAAGTCCTGGTTCATTTTGCTGCTATCCTGTCCAAGCCCAGAGAGGCAGATTCCTGTTCTACCCTTCCTGGTAAGGTGAGGCTGGGCATGCACATTCTTTAGATCGGCCTTCCTATGAGATAACCTAATTCCTCTCTAACACTGAGAGCAGATCATGGCAAAACTCTGACAGGTTTTTATGCTCAAACAGCCCCTTCGTACCAGTATGAGAATAGGGAGAATCCAAGGTGATAAAGGGACAGGGAGTCCCATCCTGCCACAGAAGTTTCCCTACCCACTATAATCTGGGATGAGAAATAATTTGTCTATACAACATAACCCACTAGCTCACATACAGCTCACACCCACTCTTCCAGACCAAGGAGAATTATTTCAGCTTCCCAATAAATGCCTCAAGAGTTATCTACCAGGGACAGAGTTAAGATTTAAGATGAAGGCTTAATTCTGAAGAGGTCTGAAAACTACAATGTGTGATAGGGTGGATTATTGTTCTAATTTCTCACTTCTCTTTCCACACCCTTTGCCGTGGGACTCTGCAGTGTCACCAAGCAGAATATGCAAAATACACAGTTCCACCTTCAACTTGGTCAGGTGACTTGCTTTGATCAATGGAATGTGGGTAGAAGAGACAGTGTGTCAGTTCTAAACAGTTTAAGAGGCATCGCTTGCATCCTTTACCATGAGAACAACATACCCCATGGAGTGGCTCTTCCTTTAACCTGGCTCTGGGAATGAGAACACACATGGAGCTGAGTCAAAATGAGAAAAGTCAAACCAAGCTGAGCCCAGCAGAACCACAGACAATCTGCAGCCCTCATGTAACATGAGCAATAAGTGAACATCTCTTGCAGTAAGTCATTGCAATTTGGGGTTGGTTTGTTGCCGCAGCCAAAGTTATCTAATACATACGATGTTCAAAAATTTTACAATCTATCCCAAACATACCTTTCCATCTTCCCTTTCTTCCCTCCACAGAATATGTTTCAGCCAAATGGTTAGCCCCTAAATGTGCCCTGTACCTTTCCATCTCCATGGCTTTGCTCATGAAAATCCCCTGGCCTAGAATATACAAGTTTTAGTGCAAAGAGCACAGGCTTTAGAGTCAACTAAGCCAGGCTTTGAAACCAAGGCCATCACTTAAATAACTATGCTCTCTGAGTTTTAATATCTCTATCTGTAGGGATTCGGGGAAGGGGGGACAGTGACAAAAAAAAAAAAGGCAAAAGCATAAACTTTAACATGAGACCAACTCATATCCTCTGCTAATCATTATTTTGAGTCCATGACTAAGCCTTAGTCTCATCATCTATAAAATGGTAATCACAGGGCTGTTAGGCTGATTAAGTGACATGGAGTTGGGAAATCAGCTAGCACAGTGCTTGACACTGTCCTGATTAATTTCTTGTGGACTGAAAATTTAAATAGATAGAAAGTACACAATCCAACTAAATAAGAGATATCATAAAGCAATTTTAAAATAACTGTCAAATTAATAGGCATGCATTTTCTAAATTGTGCCATGTAGAACATTAGTTTCATGCAAGATATTACAAATCTATTTCTTGAGAAAAGTGTTCCACAGTTAAATAAGTTCAGAAAATCTTGCATAAAATACCTCCCTTTGGAAATTCTTAATGCACATTAACAATGAAAGGCTCTGAGAAGTCATGTGATAAAGAATCTTATTTAACTTAATTTAGTACCTCCTAAAATTGACTATCTATTCTTCCTCCTATTGGAATACCTATTAACAGTCGATGTTTTTCAGAACACAGTATGTGTCTTAGTCTGCTAGGGCTGCCACAACAAAACACCATAGACTGGGTGGCTTAACCAACAAAAATTGATATTCTCACAGTTCTGAAAGCTAGAAGTCTGAGATCAGGGTGCCAGCATGGTTAGTTTCTGGTAAGTTCTCTCTTTCTGGCTTGTAGACGGCTTGTAGACATGGCAGAGAGAGAGAGAGAGAGAGAGAGAGAGAGAGAGAGAGGGAGGGAGGGAGGGAGGGAGAGAGAGGTGGAGGGGGGCGGATCTCTTCCTTTTCTCATGAGGCCACCAATCTTATGAGATTAGGGCGCCACCCTTATGGTCTCACTTAATCTTAATTACCTCCTAAAGGCCCTATGTCAAAATGCAGCCATACTGGAAGCAAAGGCTTAAACATATGAATTTGGGGGGGGGGGGGGGGGGGGGGGGGGGGACACAATTCAGTCCATAACAATCTGGGAAGTGCTGGTAGAATAAGAAGTATAATGGAAGTGTAGCAGCGTGAATTCAATCTGTGTTGATGAAAACATGCAATACTTTACGGAGGAGGAGGGCTTAAATTAGTCTGGAACCCAGGGAAGATTGAGCAAGTTATCCAGGGATCTAAAAAATGGTCCATTTTAAGCTGATGAGCTTGCCAAATTTCAGGAGAATGGGCAATTTGCTGGTCCAGTCAGAGCAGATATGAGAACCACGTGGCTGAAGCTTCTAAATCCTAAAATCTGACACATTCAGCCACCTCTCTGTCTATGGACCTCTTCCCACAAACTTCCTCCATTGCCCTACTATGAATATGCGGGAAGAAAGATTTACTTCATGATAATTATTTGGGAGAATACCAATAATAGGAAGAGGGTGCAATGAAAAATGAATTTTATGACCACCTTTTGAGCTCAAGCCAACTCCCTGCCAAAACACCTCCTGTTTAGACGGGATAAATCTAGGAAAAGAGTCACATCGGCGAGCTTAAATAATGCAGTCAACTCAGCTCTGTGGATCGAGGACCAAGAGCTGAGGCAACTGGAATCATGTGTTAGCTCCTTCTACGGATGGTTAACTTGGTTAGCTCCAGTGCTTGCTTTTATCCGCACTGCAGTACAGGGATAAAGCCGGCTTTGCAGTCAACCGTGTTAGAAGGTTGCTGCACCTCACGTGATGCCAGATTCATGGTCAAGCCATCAGCTTTTTTATAGTGGGAAGTTTGTTTGTTTGTTTAGGAGACAACCTTATACAAATTATCTTAATGTAGTATGAAATATACAGGTTTGAAAATGCAAATGCTCACAGGAACCAGCATGGCAAATGCATGGGTAAAACTGGCCAAATGCAACTGATAGGTCTGGTGGGAATTGTGACAAACTGGGGAACACGTGCTTCTAAAGGCCCTCCCACGGTCTCCAGAATTGTAGCCAATATTACCTTCTAGATATGTAAACTTAGTACCGACACATCTCCTGATTTTTCAAGCAAAGCTGGCAATCTGGATTTTTATGTGAAATCTCCTAACCTTTAAATGTTAGCAACTAACTAAACATCTTCCAACCCTCTCCGTATAGATATAAATACACTCCCCATCCCCCCACTCCCACACAGATGCACACTTGCAGGACAAGTCCAGCCTACAGGTCACCAGTGTTTAACCTGTGACATATTCAATAAATACTTCCTGAATGAAGACATCAAAGCTATCTCAAAATACACTACTTCTCTCCCTCTGATTGAGGGATGGACACCAGAGAAGTCCTGGTAGTTTGAGACCAGCAGCCGGGATTGTCAGAATGGTACAACATTAATTTTTATCTCTGCTCTATAAAGAAAACTGCCCACTAAGATTTATGGAAATGTCGGAGAGAACTGGCCATCAGATATTATTTCTTCTCTGTTAAACAAATACTTCATACAGAGCCCTAGGCCAGATGTCATGATAGATGAAACAGGCGTGGACTTTCACTGCCCGATTCAATGTCAAATTGGAAACATTACTACTCTTTCCATACGCTTCATGAATATTATTTCAAGATAATGACATTAAGTCATGCATAAAAAGTTATGCACATAATATTGTGTCATTAAGATTTAATTGCAGGATGCATTACATATAAATCCAAACCTCACAGCTAACCATGGTTTTTGTTTCTTTTGTTCTTTATCCAGGATGGTTTAATCTTGGGAGAGGATACCTTAGTGGGGAGAAAGAGAACAGCTACCAAATTTTGGAGGGCCCATTCCATTCTGTTTTTTCTCTGCAAAACTGTGTTTCCTGTACTCCTTGCCCCACTGCTATCCCTCGTGCCTCTTCCATCTAAAGAGAAAGCAAGATTTGAGGAACTGACAAAGTGCATTCTGTTCATTTCTGAAAGAATGAACTTTTTTTTTTTTTTTTTTTTTTTGCGGTACACGGGCCTCTCACTGTTGTGGCCTCTCCCATTGCGGAGCACAGGCTCCGGACGCGCAGGGTCCGCGGCCATGGCTCACGGGCCCAGCCACCCCGCAGCATGTGGGATCTTCCCAGACCGGGGCACGAACCCGTGTCCCCTGCATTGGCAGGCGGACTCTCAACCACTGCGCCACCAGGGAAGCCCTGAACTTTTGAAACATCTTCTCTGTCCCTCTTTACTAGGGACAGCAAAGAGGGGCAGGGAAGATGTCCCTCTCCACGGCCTCCATCCCCTTAACCCTACAACATACCTGCTTGGCCATGGGACTTTTCTCAAGCTAGACGGATTAGATATTTACCCCGGGAATTGGGAGCGTGATCTAAGCAAGTCTGACCTCTTTTGAACAGAGGAATAGAGGAGATGTAAGGTGAGCATCTGAGGTGGGATTGTCAGATGGTACAGCCTAAGAAACAGAAGAGGGATGCAGAGGGATAGAGCGTGGAGACAGGGAGAAAGTTCTGAGAACTACAGTTCTTGTTTCTAATTGCATCCTAAGGCCTGCCTTTGGGTGCCCTGAGACACTGCTGGAACCTTAGAGTAAATATCCCTCCTCTTTCTTTTTTAAGCCAGTTTAAATCTGTTGTTAGAAACTGATGAGTTCAACAGTAGTTCTCTTCTACAAACCTGCCCAAGTTCAATCCAGGATGTTATACAATTTAAAAACTAAACAGCCCCCTTTTTATTTCAAAGACAGCTGAGAGGAAAAATAAGTGTATAATATATCTTGAGAGATTTCACTCCAAATGTAGACAAATTTTTACAGAGAAAGGGAGGAGAACTACGACATGCTGAACATTTAATTGAACTTCCTTATTTTAAACCCTTGTATTCTGAGCACTGTACATACAAAGGCAGAGCTGCCGCATCTCCTGGTTTTTCCAGAGAAGTAAGAGGCTGCAGCGAAAAGGCAGAATGCTGGGGCCACCTTCAACCTGGTCAGCCGAAATGTGAAACAAGGGGGTCGAACAGGACTCATTCGATTTCAGGCCGTCGTTGCTACCGTACCAAAATTTGATGCCAAAACCTTGCTGTGATTTATTCCACGAGGGAGGGATCCTGCCTGCTCTTTTCATCAGGCCTCTACCCCACCTCCACCTTCGCCACAGTTTTACTTTTAGTTTAGTTTAGAGTTTTACTTTTAATTTCACCCAACTCTACTCTTAGCTTTATAATGACTTTAACTGTTCAATATTTAATGAGCCAATTAATTAAATAACATTTATTATGCTGTAGGACAGCGGTTCTCATCTTTTAGTATGCATCAGAATTACCAGGGGAGCTTGTTAAAAACTCCAGGCGCCCACCGATCCAGAGATCCCGATGCAGTAAGTCTGAGGTGGGGAACAGGGATTTTCTTCTTAACAGTTCTGCTGCATTGGACCATGGTGATCGGCTGACTACATTTTGGGACCTGTCACTCTAGGGACAGGGGACTATGAGACTGCATGCTCTGCTGGGGGTAAAGAAAACTGGCAAAACTACAAATCCCTGGTCCATTACTTACTGGCTGTGTGATTTGGGGAAAGTGAGTAGATGCTCTGCGACTCACTTTCCCCATCAGTAAAATGAGAAAAACAATAACACCTAAGTAAAAGGGTTGGTCAGGGCGTGATAGGTAAAGTTCATACTCCAGTCTACCCTGTCTGGGACTCTTGCTGATTCCAGATAACCCCTGCTCCATTGATCACACGTCCCAGAGCAACTCGGGAAGAGGCTCAGGCCCTGCTAAAAGAATCAAGGAAAATTCAGGAAAGCAAATATACAGCCCAGTGCATCGGTGTACTAGGGAAGCAAAGGGCAGTGGTCTAAGGTAAAATAGGTGTGATGTGGGAGGTCCCCCCGCTGCCCCCAACTCAACCACCTCGGTGGGGGAGAGCCAGAGCTATGTGAAGGTGAATGAGAATGGTCACTATCATTGAGGCAGCCAAAAAAAAAATCCCTCTGGGACAAGTGACACTTTCCCACCTAAATGGACTGTTTACAGCGGGTATACATGGATTTTACTGTCTTATTTTTAGAAAAAAAAAAAAAAATAGGTAGCTGCTGACCACTGTCCTTCACCTGACCCCAGGCAAACACCTTAAATCAAGAGCTTGCTATAACACAGCTGAGTTTAGCGATTTTAATGAGAAATCTGGTCCTGCTGGATTACTGTTCCTGGGCCCCATCTTGTCAGCAATTCCTCAGGAAATTATTCAACCATCCCCAGTTGCAAAGAAACAGATGGCGTACTGGAAAAAAAAAAAAAAAATACTCCGCAGTGTATGCACTGGTGAAAAAGCAAACTTAAGGACACAAAGGCCAAGGATGACACAAATACGAGAAGCGCTTTTTCCCAGACAGATGAACCTGCAGATATTTTCGTTTTCTCTCCCCTTTTAAACTGTGAACTAACCCGTCATCGGCTTGCATACTCAATGGAGAGATCTGTCTGACTTTTCAGAACAGTTTAACGGAGACAGCTTGTTTTAATAACAGAATAATACTGATCAAACGCTCTCATGGAAGATCAAGTTTTAAAATTTCTGTGAATGCCCTGCTTTCGTTCCTCTAATATCCTTTAACCAAAACTCTAGGATCACACTCTATTATGCCAACTGCCCATGAAGAAAAGCTGAAATATTATTAAAAATTATCATGGCACCTGAGAAAATAGCAGTGTAACCCTCATGAATATTAAACCTTTTCATAATGATCAGTGTTATTACCATGAATACTAAATGTTATGAATTCATTGCGAATTCATAACGCTTAGTGTGAAAACTTGGCCTGTAACCAGAAAGTCTGAATTATACTTGGCAAATGCTTGAATCAATTTTAGTTATGAAAGCAGGAAAAGGAAAATGGATAAAATTCTTGGCCTTCAGTCTCAGAAGCCAAAGAGTTTTGGGAATCTTGCAAAAGGAAGGCCCGTTGCAATTTTTAAACATTTCATGGAAATGTTTGAATCTTTTTCAGAGTTCCCACTTCTGCTTAATTATATCCCGATGAAGAAGAGTCAGAAAAGTGTCAAGAATAAGAGACCAGCACATTCAGTTACCAGTCTGGGGCTGTTCTTACATGGCATTAGCTCTCAGAGCTTAGTACTACATACAGCATGTCATGGGAGTGATTCTGACCCTAGAAGAAATTTGCACAAAATAATCATTATACAACAGAGTCTGCAGCTATTACACATCATGCCAACTCTTAATCCTCACATCTCCCACTGAGGTGAGACCCCAGTGTGTTTTGCTTCAGTAACTGAAAGCCACATCTATATGAAAACACATACAAGGAGCGCTTGTCATGGCTAACTGATCACAAACCTTCGGCCATGTGTTTTTACAGTCGCATGACATTCAGGCAAATAAAGTGGGATGATTGATTCTCAAGACATTCCAAGAGCGGAGTAACAGACGGGGGGTTCAGGCAAAGAGATCTTAATGAAAATCTGATGGGAAAGCGGATCTCTCTCGGGGGGTTCCAGCTGAAAAACCGCTGGGCAATTTATAATAAACTGAAAACCTATGTTTCACGAGCATTCCTTAATAGGATCACTTACAGCTCTATTTACTGAGCAGCTCTCCCCACTCATGCTTTGTGATCAAAAATCACAGGAATCAGGCTTTAGGTTTAGAGTTTGCATCAAAGTGAAGAAGTTCTTATCAAAGTTCTTTCCTTGCAAAATATAGTTCTAAATCCCCAGATATTTAGCATCCTTCAGAGAATGAGAGCATATTCAACACAGATTTCTTTAAGTACTGTAATTTTATCCCAACTAATTTAAGCCCCATCTGAAAATTCCTTTAAAATATCCTAAAATATTAAGAACTGGAGAAAGTTCTGATTGACGGATGGATTTAAGCATCTCATAATTTTCTAAAACATCTCTAACTGTCCTCAGTAATAATTCATCAAGGTGATGGAGAATAAGGGACAGATGCTAATTTTCCCTCTGGGAATTTCTATGAAGTTACAGGATGGCACTGAAACTGCAGAACAGCAGGATTTAACTAAACAGAACATCAATCAGTAAAAAAACAGTATGGTGTGCCTGGAATCCATTCAGCATGTCCTCGGGTTAGATTCCAAGACAGTTTTTTCCCCTCTAAATTCTAAGTCTCGTAAGTAATGTCTTACGTTCTTCCAGTAACTTCTTAAGTTATATAATCATGGCGAACCAAGCGGCTCCTGAGACTTATTCAGCTAATAATCCACCAGGAGGAATTACCGGACCCTTCAGAATAATTAACCTGCATTCTCCCCGAATGCACTCAGATGCCTTCAGCGTCCTCTGAATCTCCTCGGTGTCAACAATACTTTCTCAACAGTTTCACAACCACTTCAGAGTCTGAGGGTCCCAGATTAGAAGTGCAGATAAAAATTCTTCATAAGTTCCCAGAGAATCGTTTCTAAGGTAAAAGATAGCCCTAAATACTCATCAAGGCTAGCAAACTGTGTGAAATTTTAAAGCAGTACCATGGGGAGAGAAAATTTACAATATTCCAGTTTAAATGAAGTCAGATGAGAGAGTGTGGTAGAGTGAAAAAAAGATACGATTTTGGTTCCTGGGTCTTTAGTGGAAAGTGAAAGATGACTTAACATTTCTGGGTCTCTGGGTCCTCATCTGTAAAACGGGGATAATAACTACATATCTTGCAGGGTTACTGTAAGGACTAAATGAAAGAGATTTGTTAACCATCTATCACAGTGACCAACATCAAAGTTTGGCTTAATAAATATTTATTTTCCCTAGTATCAGAATGTCTCCTCACAAGTGTGATTTCTCTGTGTATCTACAGAAGCGAAGGACAGAGCCAGCCGTTTTCAGTAAGTCTACTGTTGAGGAAGCCCACTCTTCAAATGATACCTTTTCTTCTTCATCAGAGTTTGTATCGGGTTGGCCAAAAAGTTCATTCGGGTCTTTCCATACCATCTTATGGAAAGACCCGAACGAACTTTTTTGCCAACCCCCATCGATTGCAAGCAACAGATGCCCACTCAGAATAGCTCAAATAAAGGAGGACAATTGGAAGGATATGGGGAAAGCCCAAGGACAGGTCTTTGGATGACCCAGGAACTCAGCTGTCCATGACCTTGGCAGCTACCCTCCTTCTCAGTCTCTCCTTCCGAAGCCAACAAGCCTCTCTTCCCCACTTCTCTCCACCTGTCTCCCTCCCTCACCTGCATCCCCTTGAGGACCAGCTTCCTCCACCTATATGGCATGTAGCTGAAAATGTGCCCCATCCCAGCCCTATTGCTATGGGATTTCTGCATTCACACATGTACCATCCTCTCAGTACACATTCTGTCTTTGACACTAGACTAGCAAGACAGTGAATATGGTTTGTGTCTGTCAACTCGCAATTATCTCTGGTACAATAGGTTGTGGCAGGAGTGGGAACCAGGAGAGTCACCTGTAGCATGCGGTCCATGGCCCATCCGTTCAGCAAACAGTGTGATGGGGGGAAGCTCCAAAAGAAGAAAGAGTGAACGAGGCAGGCACCCCAGAACAGATCTACTCAACTTCTCAATAAGATGTTACCTTCGGCATCCTCCTTCTTATCCATCAAGAGCCTAGAAGCCTTAGGGAAGCTGCAGCACAGCACTGCCGGCCAATGAGCGTGCATAGCTGTCCTGTCCCTCAACAAACAGGACCACAAGCAACCTAGAAATTCTGGCCGTGAACAACCATGGGAATTCTCCACCACCTCCAGCATTAGAAGATGGCGCCAAGCCCACTGCCTTTCCTCTCTCTTCTCCCACCCACCGTAATACCTCTAACTCACTCCCCCACACACAACTCACTGCCACACCACTACACAGGTCCACCCAAAACTCACAGTCTGAACCAGTCTCGCTCTTACTCCCTTACCTATCCTTCTGAGACGCACTCTCTTCTCGCTCCCTTCTTTTTTTCCTCCTACTTTCCTTTATAATATCCTCTATTCCAGAACTAAGTTTGAATATGTAAGGAATAACAAAATCAAATAAGAGTGGCCAGATTTTACCGTTAGATGTCTAATAGGTATCCATATGCCTGACACTTAGAAGCAAGAAATGTCACCTTCCTTTACTTGTTCTAAATCAATTCTACTCTGGCACCAAGACCCTCACTAATCAGGGTTGACAAACTGAACCTCAGACGTATTTAGGGAGGCCTTCCCTTTCTCTAAGCGGTTATTTACTAATCCAGAGGGTGTCTCCAATCCTTAACACTGGGGAAATTCTTAACGTTTGCAGACTATCATGACTGACTGTAAGACGCTCATTACCCGAGACACACACACATACACACAGGTCATCTGAAGTCAAGTGTTTCCCCCGCCTCTTGGCAAGCTCAGGCACAGATTCTGTTTTCAGGGTTGGGACCTAGGGTATAGATTTTTCAGGCACTCATGCCTGTCATCTCCATCTGAGGTACAGCCACCTTGGGATGGGAGCGAGAAAATCCATCTCTCTCCTTTCCAGGACAATTCACCTCTTTCCTCCAGTCCTGGAAGACCTCCTCCCTTTTAGAGGATCCATTTCCTCAGGGAGTCTAGATTTTCAAAAACAATGATCTGGTCATTTCCCCGAGAGGGCAAGAAATGTCCAACTTCTGGGACTCTAAGCTTGCTTGCTCTCTGGAAGGTAAAAAAAGAAAAAAACACCTCTCATTTATTTTCCGACTCTTCTGTAACTGTGAGAACAAGACAGATATTAAAATCACTTGCTTTAGCAACTCCCTGTAAGTGAAAGTGTTTAAATGACTGTGCTCCAGGACCTCTTGCCAAGCTGCTGATTGCAGGGTCATTCTCCCAGAAGGTCAGCATTCTGACCATCTAGTTAGTTTATCAGGGGTCATGGAAACGCTATTTCAGACTCCGGTAAAGGGGCCCTGAGAAGTGTCCTCAGGCAGCTGGTATACAATGTGGACCACATGGAGTATTTACCCTCCATCTTTGATCCATTAAGTAGTAATAATACTTCACAGGACCGTTGTGAGGATTGTGACAACACCTGAAAGGGTAGCGAATATCATATAATGCACGAGGTGACCTAAGAGCCATGCCAAGAGGTTCTGAAAAGTGTTTGTTACAGGGCAAGTTTCTTATGCTTTACAATGAGGAAGCCATCTTCAGCCTAGACTCCAATTAGTCGGTAAGCCTTCCTGCAAAACAGAGTTTAAAACATCCACCCCCCCCTCCTTGAACAGCAACAGCCTGCAAAGAATGCTAATCAGAGTAGAAAAAAGCAAGGTGAAAACAAAAGATAGAGAACACTGAGCTCAAGAGAGGCGGCCCTACGGCTTCCCTGGTGGCGCAGTGGTTGAGAGTCCGCCTGCCGATGCAGGGGACACGGGTTCGTGCCCCGGTCTGGGAAGATCGCACACGCCGCAGAGCGGCTGGGCCCGTGAGCCATGGCCGCTAAGCCTGCACGTCCGGAGCCTGTGCTCCGCAACGGGAGAGGCCACAACAGTGAGAGGCCTGAGTACTGCAAAAAAAAAAAAAAAAAAAAGAGGTGGCCCGCACAGTTCAGTAATAAAGCCGCAGCCGCATTCTGCAAAGTGTATCATCCATCAGTCCCCAACCCCCTTCCCCAACTCTCATCAACACCAGCGAGGGGTCCAGGGTCCCCCAGGACAGAGTTTAGGAGCCAGCATCACACAAGGAAGTATATGAACCGATCTGATGTCATGATACCTGAGGCAAAGGGAAACTTTTCCGGGAAACAAGGAAAAGTTCAGAAAGTGATGTCTTTGGAGTTGGCAGAGAAGAAGTGAAGACAAAGAGATGGTCTACGAAAAAAAAAAAAAAGAGATGGTCTACGACATGAAATATGGTCGGCCAGGCCAGGCCAAGAATGTGGAGCCGGGAAGTATTTCCTGAGCCAGTCTGAGTCAGGGTAGCACACCTTCAGTAGGGGAGTGCAGAGGTAAGGGCGGAGAGGAGAGACCAGGGAGGGGAGCAGTACTCTGACTCCACAGACAAATGCTACGTTTTTGGTAATAGTAGTAATTCTAGAACTGCTGATCAAATATAGCTAACATATGGTGCTTTTCATGTGCTGGGCGAGACTTCAATCATTTTACATACTTCATCGCATTTAATCTCACAGTACCTACGAGGTAGTCCTATTGTTCTCTCCATTTTATAGATGCAGAAACTGAGGCACCAGAACCTGCCAAGATGGCATCGCTATGAAGAGGCTGAGCTGGAATCTGAATGCAACGGTCTGACGTCAAAGTCCAAACACTCATGAGGTTCTTAGGAGATGCCAGAAACTCTCTCAGGTATTTTACATATGGTAACTCACTTAATATTAGAAGTTTATAGATATTCATGGGAAAAAAAAAACTGCTCAGATTAAATTGGTCAAATATGTAAGGAAAATCTAACATTCAGAATTAGTTTAAGAGCTGTGAAGCATGAAACAGAAATTCCAGGTCAGACCATCATTGGTGATACTACAAGAGAGGCAAGGCACCTCTGAAGAGGAGATGAATTGGCTTAACTATGCTTAATAAGGATTGTCACTAACAGCTCTGTGAGGAAAAACTTGAGACTCAAATCAGCCCCACTGAAGAGGATTTACTAAGTAGTCTATTATAAATGAGATAAATTCAGTTTCTATATAACATATACACATACATACACACACATATATATGTAAGGTAAAGAATACATCATTATAGAATTCAATCTGAGTTCTGAACATGTTTAAAAAACAACAATAATGACACACACACAGACCCAACACGGTATTTGAACGTGGTAGAAAATAAGCAAACTAACATTTGTTGAGGGCTTAATTCTGTGTCAAGTACAACTTTAGGCCCTTCACTCTGACTTAAATTGTTCGTTACACAAACACATATCTATTTAATCTAAATATAAGAAATTTTCTTTCAAGACCAGGAACTGGCCTTCCAGGGGCCAAAACTGAATGACAAGAGAAACATTGTAGAAATTAAGGTATTTTAAGAAATAATTCTACGTTAAGGTGTAGCTTAAAAGCAGAGGAGGAAAGAGGCCAGAGTTCCCTAATGGGAGGATGGATCTAACACCCCAGCATGAGAAACATGTCACAATGTTATATTCTGGCCAAAGAGACTGAGGACCATGTGGACAATATGATGACAGACCATAAGTGCCATTAACAGTGTCACTGGGAGACCCAGGTGCTGCTGAGACAGAATTGGGATACTCTGCCTGGATTGGTGTGCACAGACTTTCACACTGTCAAAGATGTACAGGAAGAAAGAAAACCAGAGATCAGAGAAAAAGAGTGATGCTCACAGAAGTGGAAATGGAAGAACATCTCTGCAGCAGAGTTAAGGATGGGCCCTGACAGCTCAAACCTTGGGTTTTCAGACTCAAATTTCAAAAGGATATGGCCACCCTTTCAGCTGAGCTGATGGTGAATAATTATATCCTGTCTTTGCTTCTGCTCAAATTAGATGACTTTGAAAATATTACGCTGACATGCAGGTTTCATATTTTGATAAAGAATTTCTTCTGAACATCACTGGGGCTTCATTGCCTTGTCTTTCTTATGTAGCCTGGGCTCTACAGGAAGGGAAGCTAAGGTTGAAGTGCACTGTCTGACCCACCAGCTAGACATAAAAAGAATACCTTTGGAGGTTTAATCATAAAAATAGATTTTTTTTTCTTACCTTTCTTTTGTTAAATCAAGTGAGGGGCCTCTCAAGGAGGGAGATGGCTTTAGACAGCCTCTTTTCTGGAGAATCCAGGCAGGATAGTGAAAGGAACTAGGTTCGGTCGTCCCAGATCTGGGTTTGAACCCTGACTCCATCCTGAACTAACACTGATGTGAATTCTAACTCCATCACTGAACTAGCATTGATGTCCCTGGCAAAGTGCCTGACTTCTCTGGGCTTCTTTTTCCCCCACTACAAAACAAGTAAAGTTACATTTATTTTGCAAGGGATAGGGGAGATTCTAAATCTAAACATATCTGGGTGTGGTTTTCACTGTTTCCAGAAGGCTTGCCTGGGGACCACATGGCCAAACCGGCTATAAACATACCTCACATGAAAACCATGCCTATTAATTCAGTGTGAGCGCTGAAAGATGAAAAGGAAACGCTGCTTTAAGAATAATTTGTTTTTCTTGGCATCTATTTATACTTAATTTTTAAAATTAAATATTTTTTAGAATTTATTCAAGTCTAGTTGATTTACAATGTTGTGTTAGTTTCAGGTGTACCGCGAAGTGATTCAGTTATGTATATATATACACACGTTCTTTTTCCTATTCTTTTCCATTATGGCTTATCACAGGATATTGAATACAGTTCCTGCTTAAAATTAAATCTTATAATTCCTACAACTATAATGCTAAAATGTTATCCCCTATTTTGAAAATGATACAGTGCATAAAAGTCTGTGTAAAAATTCTGTACACATCTGAGGCCTCTCAGGAACAGACGTTTGACAAAATCTGCTTGTACCTTATAAACCTTCATTTCGTACAGATGACTAGATATTGCTATCTCAAGAGTCTGATCGTTGGATTTAAGTGGTGCATCTGAAAGAACGAGATTGGTAATTGGATTTACAGTGAATTCTATGAATAAATAAATATATAGCATTAATATTTTATGAATAATTATTAAGATATGTCAGAAAGGCATATGTTATACTAGGTACTTTGTAATATATGTAAAGTATTTAGTAGAGTGCTATCATAAAGTAGACAATCGGAAGATGATATATGGCCTTAGTAAATGTCCTGCAGAAAGTAAGAATACAGTTAAGAAAAACTGCAGAAGTGCCAGCCTATTCTTCTGGAATATGCCTTGCCAAAATGAAACCAAAATCGTCTGCCTTTTGTAAACTGTAGCGGCCTACATTCTAGAAGAAACCATTTTATTTCAATATGGGGGTATTTCACGTTGAAAGGGCCATTAGAAAATCCACTTATGTCAGTTGTGTACATTTTTGAGTCCCTCATTCTCTTTTTTAGGCAACTGTGATGTTTCTTAACATTTCAAAGTCTTAGCCAAGTATAGCTTAGGGTATTCTCTAGGCTTCACCAACCTATTAAAAACACCTGAATCTGTTATTCTGTTACTAAAAACAGCACTCCACCTATCACTGCCTACTTTTGCTGTACAGCACACATCACCAGTGTTAGCTACTGCTTTTCTGAATGCATCAACTGGATAGAATTCACGACTGCAAATTTCTAAATCACAATCCTCCACCTTTCACATTCAACAAATCTCTTCTCTCTCTCAATCAAAAATTATATCGTCCTCTTCTAGGGCAATACTTGGAAGCCTGATGCCATATGAAACCTATGTATCTATTCATTCTTGTTTTATATTCAGCTTGCTAGGATATTGGTAGCCTCTGGTCCTTCTGAAATTAGAGACCAGAAAATGTCTTAGCTAAAAGTACAGCAGTGGCTTACATCTCAGTATGGCATCTGCATTTATCTCCTCTCCCTTTGGAGACATCATCACACTGATACTAAAAGAATACATATAAACCCACAACAACAAAGGGGATGAGAACACAGTCACCAGTGAGCATGAGATCTCATAAAATTTCTGTAAGACAAAAACAGATGGATGAGTCTGAAGACTTACGGAGAATGACAGAGAAAACCATAACCAAAAATACTAATGAAGTGAACTGCAATCAATAAAAGAACAGATTTGCTTTGGAGGACTCAAAGACACCAGGTATGATGGAGGACAGATTCCAAGAACAGGCTTGAAAAGAGAACTGAAAGTCTAGAGATGCAACAGTCAACACTCTTCCTCTCATCTGCCCCCATGCAGAACACTAAAGTGAGATATTTATCCCACAGAAGAAAAAAAAAAAGGGTATCCTCTGGATATGTTGAATAAATTATCTGTGAAGAAGTAGGGCAGTCGGTGCAGAATTAGCACCCTCAAGCAAATCCCTCAACGCTCTGGCATTTAGGAGTCCCAGAGCATAATCTTTGGCTTTCTACTTTCTCTCTATAATTGATTCCTTCCCCTTCACCAAGTTTCACCCACATATACAGGGCTCCCAGTCAGATTTTTAATGCCACAATGCCTCAATGCCTCAATGATGGCATTTGAGAAAAGCTGAAACGTGTAAAATAAAGACAGTAGACAAGAATGACTGAAAATGAAACAGGAGTAACTCAGGAAATGAGGAAGAGATAAAGAGAACACAAGTACTTCTAGCTGGTATTCACAGAGTTTTGAGAAGAAAGTGCGACCATAAACCAAGAAGAGGATGCCATGAAAAAACTAGAAAGACCAAAACACCCTTCAAAATCCACAAATTGTCACATTTTAAAAAAATCCAGACACACTGTAATATCAAATCCAGCAAACCTCCCAGACAGTAGGACAAAGACATTGCGATGGAAGATACTGTTACACCTTATCTAAATAATATAAATTTTCATTTTCAATTTTTAGAATCAACTTGCAAACTGTGCAAAACTTGGCTATAATTACCAAACAGAACGTACATATGCTCAACCTTGCCTTCCTTCTAAAAGGAAAGTTGTAACTGACCAAGGATAAAATGGGATGAGGGGAGGGTAGAGGGGGAGGAAAGCATGGGGCACTGATGTCATTATCTTTCTAATAGGAAGTCAGTGAATACCGTCACTTTGGGATGCACCAAGTGACAGGGCGAGAGAGAGGCATGGACATATATACACTAACAAACGTAAGGTAGATAGCTAGTGGGAAGCAGCCGCATGGCACAGGGATATGGGCTCGGTGCTTTGTGACCGCCTGGAAGGGTGGGATAGGGAGGGTGGGAGGGAGGGAGATGCAAGAGGGAAGAGATATGGGAACATATGTATATGTATAACTGATTCACTTTGTTATAAAGCAGAAACTAACACACCATTGTAAAGCAATTATACCCCAATAAAGATGTTAAAAAAAAAAAAAAAGAAATGGTGGCTTATTGTTCAAAGTTGCAAAGATGTCCTGTGGAGGAACTAAGAGTGATTTTGGATAGAGGTAGGTAGGGCGACAGAGAGGCCAATGTTACAGGCTAATTCCTTGCATATTATAACAGGCAGGATACTGATAAACTAAGAAAAATTAAGGAACACTGAACTGAGTATTTTACGTGAAGAAATGAAGAAAAACACATGAAGAGACGAAAGCAAAGACAATGATAGGTAGTTACCTCTGAGAAGTGGGAATGGAGTAAGGAAATTACCAGATGCCTTTTGCTTTTCTTTCTAAGTGTTTCTACAGTATTTGACTTTTTAAACCATGAGCATTAAATAGAGACATTAATTCTAATGCAATGTAAAAAGAAATGAAATAGCTTCTATCTACCTCAATCTCACTCCATTTAAGAGGCTGCCTCTGCCTCTTTGTATATCATTGGTAGATACTCAACATCCTCAGCGTTTCAGCGTTTTCCAGCCATTCCAAATGTCTTTCAAGGCCATGCTTAGCTGTTTGATAGAGCAGTATCTATCCAAATTAAAGACACAGTGACAGAAATAAATGAGCAGAAATAATCTCATGTGACGTGCAGAATCACATACACTGAAGAAGGATTTTAGTACTCAGCCTTTGAAAATATGCTGAGTTTTCTAACAAATGAAATAAATTCTTGATTATTATTTAGGTGGAACCCTTAACCAGAACTGCTGCTGCTCTGGTTGGTTTGCTGCACTTCACCCCAGCAGAGAAAGGAAACACTCAGGTACACATCTCACTCCACTTCCGATCTAGTGGAAAGATGAAATTCCCAAGCATGCCCAGGGTACACTTGGATCAATCTCCTTGGACTTACTGAGGTTCAGAAACATAACCCTGTAGAACTATGAGGCATTTTTTTCTTCTTCTTTGTACCTTTTAATATTTTCCTGATTTTGCATAATGTCAACGTATCACTTTCACTATATGAAAAGGAAATAAAAGCTCTTGGGGAGAAGAAAATCTAAGAATGAGAACATGAAAGACCTCTATTATCAAAGAAAGGAAGATACATTTCAGTTCCATATAATGAACTTATGAGACAAGGAAGGAGGTGCATACCTTTTGATTTTTACTCGCATGGTGGGACAGCTTCCTAAAAGTTCTGATCAAGGAGCACGTGTCAATCCTCCCATTTACCAAGCTTAGAAACTGCTAAAGTCTCTCTTGACATAATTTTCCTCCTCATTTTCACACAGTCCCATGCCACCAAATTCATCTTTTGTTCATTGTGCGTACTCAGTTTGTTTACACATTACAGAGATAATACAGGCTCGATATAGAAATACTAGAAAATATTGAAAAGCAAAAAGGATTCATCATCTTGGAGACAACCATCATTAACATTATGGTGAGTGTCTTCCAAGCTCTTTTAATATGCATGTATTTTATACAAAAATATGCTTATACAATCTGTACAATTTTCTAAACTGCTTAGAAACATTTTGAGAATGTTCTCACTTCAACATAAATATATTTCTCCAAAAAAGATCTTTCTGAATCTTTACTCAAAAGATCTTGTTCAATCTTTTATTGTGGGATATTTTAGGTGTTTCTATGATCAATAATGCATTGATGAGTACCTTGGTACGTATATCTTCGTATATAGCTCAGAGAATTTCTTCAGGATAAATCCTTAAATAAGGAACTACTAGGTTGAAGGCCATGCATATATTTAAGTCTCTCTTAAAACATACTGCTTAAAATTTTTTCAATTCATTAAAATTCATTTTAACCCACAAACAGTAGAGAAATGGACCTGTTCATTCCCATCCTTTCAGGATTTGCCCTTACTAAATACAGAATTTTGAGATCTCTACATAGGAAAAAAGACAGGCAGTAAATATACTAAGATGTTTTACTTGACTCTGGGTAATGTGAGTATGGGTGATTTCATTATGTTTATCCCTTGCAGAATTTCTCAAACTTTCTTCAGCGCTTACATACTACTTCTTAATTTAAATTTGCCAGCATTTAAAATCTAAAATGTCAGAATTAATGTGTGTAGTATATACAATGTCAATGTGCTTCCACCCCTAATTTCCCCTTTTGTCTTAACCTAACCTGCTTATGGACCTTTGAGAGGATTACTCAGTTCTGCCTCAGCCCACCCCAATCCTTGTCCAAGCATCGCTGATAGACCAGCAGCACGCTTCTCACCCAAAGGGAACCAATCCACGTGCTTGGCTCAGCCAATCAGATTTTCTAGACTGACGGAGACACTGTTGCTAGTAACTGGTAGGTTCTAGAGCTAAAAAGGTCACAGAGTTTAAGGGCCAGGGTCAGCTTCTCAGCTGAACAAAGCCACATACAGGCCTCAGAAGTGAAAGCAAAACCTGGAAACAAACAGAGGAAACAGTCTGCAGGGGGAAGTTGAGAGATGATGTGCCTACAAGGGCGGAAACACAGACCACGTGCCCTCAGAAAGACACACATAGCGATGTGCCTACAAGGGCGGACACACAGACCACGTGTCCTCAGAAAGACACACATAGCGATGTGCCTACAAGGGCGGAAACACAGACCACGTGTCCTCAGAAAGACACACATAGCGTTACTGCAATTCCTGATTTCTGGATCTCGGTGCTCTCCCCATGGACCCTGGGACAATTTCTTTCCTGTCATGCATGATGTTGATGAGACGGCCAGTTGCATCCTTACCAAAAAAAAAAAAAAAAAAAAAACACACACACACGCATATATATAAACATACATACGTGAATTTTTGTTCTTTGGGACCACAGTCTGCTTACTGGTGTCCGAACACGGACAATCAAACCTTGAAGATGCAAGAGAGCAGCCCCTGGGCCTCATTCCAACCTCAGTCATGTTCTACTTGGCTCCGCAACGTCTTCATAAACCTGGACAAGCATTTACACGTGGGGAAGTTTTACATAAGATCTGAATCCTTATCTTCTTTTGAAAATACGTCACAGATGGAGCATCACTGTGCCCCATGCTTCTGTGAGGCCTCAACTGGCTGGAGTTGAGCAGCTGGTGACACTGTGAGACACAGTATGTCACCCACAGTTCACATTCTGCACTATTCAGGAGGTCCCTGCTTGGGCACCTTCCCTGGACAGCTATTTCCCTTTCCATTTGGGGCCCCCAAGGAATTAAAGTCCCTGACCCCCTATGCTAAAAGACCTCTCCTGAATTTCCTCCTTTTCTTTTGCCTGCTTCTGAAGGTCTGATTCCCGGGTTTTTTACAAGAGATTACAGGCCATGTTCGTCCCAGCTCCTACATTCTCACCCAAGCATCACTTTTTAAGTAAAGTGAATGGCTTGTCATTAAAGGGTGTTGGTGGTGCCAGAGGAACAGGGCATTTCATCTGCCTCAGCAGTGTATCTGTGCAAAGGATAAAAGCTAGGAAAATCAAACACTTCCTCAGTGCTCCAGAAAACCTTCCTTCTTCCATTTTGGAAAATCTTTTCTCTTTTCTCTCTGCAGAGTTAATCTTTGACACCACATCATTATCCCAAACCCCAAACTCAAGCCACGAGGCTAAAGGATCTGATGAATGAGCTTATGTGCAGAGTAAAATTATTAAGCTTCAAATATGAAATTGCCTGGTTTACATAACTAATGAGATGTTGTTCATTTGCAGCGGGGGGGCCTGAAACACTGTTTTGAAGAAGCACACAAGTCATCATGGCATTTTCCACTGGAGAGGGGAGCAATGCACACCAGCTTTGAGCACCTGCTGGCACTGGCGCCTTCCTCATCCTTTAAATGAGCCTTGGAATAAATCAAGGGCAACATGGATAACTGGGTGGGTCTGCAAAGGATGTCTTTATCTCCCAAGTCTTAAAAATCTGAGGTTCTTGGCATCTGCTAAACCACAGAGGAAATGTTTTTTATAACAGTAGATGCTTTTTGAAGACTATGTGTAAAGAAGCACACTATTCTCTTTTATCCTTAATTTTTGGAAAGCTTTTGACCTGAGCCATTAATATCTATAAAAAGGAGCCCAGGGCTTCCCTGTTGGCACAGTGGTTGAGAGTCCACCTGCAGATGCAGGGGACACGGGTTCGTGCCCCGGTCCGGGAAGATCCCACATGGTGCAGAAAGGCTGGGTCCGTGAGCCATGGCCGCTGAGCCTGCGCATCCAGAGCGTGTGCTCCACAACGGGAGAGGCCGCAATAGTGAGAGGCCTGTGTACCGCCAAAAAAAAAAAAAAAGGAGCCCAATCTCTGGTGAATGCACACCTGTGGAAGGATATACTCTTCTCTCTTCAGAATGGGCATATACCCTGGGAAAATCATAATTCAAAAAGATACCTGTAAATAAATAAAATTTAAAAAAGGTGCTTCCCTGGTGGCACAGTGGTTAAGAATCCTCCTGTCAATGCAGGGGACATGGGTTTGAGCCCTGGTCTGGGAAGATCCCACATGCAACAGAGCAACTAAGCCTGTGTGCCACAACTACCAAGCCTGCATGCTAGAGCCCATGAGCCACAACTACTGAAGCCCACGTGCCACAACTACTGAAGCCCGCGCACCTAGAGCCCATGCTCCACAACAAGAGAAGCCACCTCAATGAGAAGCCCACACACCCCAATGAAGAGTAGCCCCCACTCGCCGCAACTAGAGAAAGCCTGCGCGCAGCAATGAAGACCCAACGCAACCAAAAATAAATAAATAAAAATTTTTAAAAATAAAATTTCAAAAAAAAAGATACATGCACCACAATGTTCATTGCAGCTCTATTTACAATAGCCAGGACATGGAAGCAACCTAAGAGTGTCCATCAACACATGAATAGATAAAGAATATGTGGCACATATATACAATGGAATATTACTCAGCCATAAAAAAGAAACAAAACTGAGTTATTTATAGTGAGGTGGATGGACCTACAGTCTGTCATACAGAGTGAAGTTAAGTCAGAAAGAGAAAAACAAATACCATATGCTAACGCATATATATGGAATCTAAAAACATGGTACTGATGAACCTAGTGGCAGGGCAGCAATAAAGATGCAGACAAAGAGAACGGACTTGAGGATGGGGGGAAGGGGAAGCTGGGATGAAGTGAGAGAGTGGCATGGACATATATACACTACCAAATGTGAAATAGATAGCTAGTGGGAAGCAGCCACATAGCACAGGGAGATCAGCTCAGTGCTTTGTGACCACCTAGAGGGGTGGGATAGGGAGGGTGGGAGGGATATGCAAGAGGGAGGGGATATGGGGATATATGTATACGTATAACTGATTCACACTGTTGTACAACAGAAACTAACACAACATTGTAAAGCAATTATACTCCAATAAAGATAATTTTAAAAATTGTAAAAAAAAAAATGGAATAAACATTTCCAATTTACCACTTGAGGGAAAGAGATCAGGCATGGAATTGAACTGAGTTTAGGGGAATGAAGAATATCCCACATTCTGTCCACAAGACCAGATCTGCATGAGGCAGAAGGAAAAGGCACCACCTATGCCACCTCCTTCCCTTACTCGAAACAACATATTTCTCTGCAAGAAATATTGTAAATCGGGAATTTCAAATACTAAGTCAAGGGGCTTCCCTGGTGGCACAGTGGTTGGGAGTCCGCCTGCCGATGCAGGGGACACGGGTTCGTGCCCTGGTCTGGGAATATCCCACATGCCACGGAGCGGCTGGGCCCGTAAGCCATGGCCACTGAGCCTGCGCGTCCGGAGCCTGTGCTCCGCAACGGGAGAGGCCACAACAGCGAGAGGCCCGCGTACCGCAAAAAAAAAAAAAAAAAAAAAAAAAGTCAAATTAGGAGTTCAGCCAGGGTTTAACTGCAGTCAATATTACTACCCATTCCTTCATCGAGTTATTTTAACTTTTAACAACAATAAAATAGAATATATACATTTATCCAATTCACCATTCTTCGAGTCTCAGTTGGATCCTAGGAAAGACAAGTGAGCGGGTCCAGCAGCGAACAGTCACCCTCCAACAAGAAATACTGAACGTTAACATACCTGACTTGAGACCATAATTAAATGTACACTGAAAAGCCACTGTACGAGAATCTGAAGGGAATTCAACCCTTTCATTCTACTGTAATGTTAGACGGTCTACAGCTGCCTTAACATTACACACTGAATAGCAAGAGTCTGCTTGTATTCATCACTACGGAGATTTGCAGAGAGCTTTAAATTATAACCCCACTTGAGTAACCACAGGCTTGTTGCTAGGTATTTGTTTCATTTTTAGCAAACTTGAAAAAAGAGGGACTCCAGCAGACAGGGAGGAAATAGGAGTCCCTTCGGATAGGGTCCTGTGATCTCAGCCAGGTTATGACCTTGGATACCCAGGAAAACTTCTGGCCTCATTTCAGGTCTCCACTGAGGCCCAAACCCCAGAACCCTAGCTTCAGCCTATGAAGAAAGAAGTTTCCATCCTCAGGAAGGAACATTTGTGACAAAACATTCAGCGTATTTTATTAGCAGCAATGACCCTTGTGATGGCAAAGTGATTAAACCTGTTCCCACTTTGCTGGTTTGCTAGAGAACAATCTTAGCTGACTAAATAAAAATACTTTTTAGAAATGTATGTACCACTATCTTCCTTAGACATACTCCTTCATACATGAAATATCAGATCTTAGAGAGAGGGGAAATCACAAAATGCAGTAATGTCTCATTTAATGAAGTCAGAGAACAGCAGTTACAGGTGAATGAACTTTCCAAAGAACTGGAAATTACCCCATTAAGTGTCAACTTCTTAAAAACAAATCAGGTAGATATAGAAATTATATGACATATAAACATATAAATTATAAAATTATACATATGTAAATTTTAAGTATATGACTTTTTTTTTTTTTGCCTTTTAAAACAGAAATTAATGAACATGAGTGCTTCTTCATATCCCTGGCATCTTGATATCCCTAATCAGGAGCCCGTGTGTATGTGGTAATCTGAGTATCCTAATACTGCTGTGCATTTTTATTTGGCTTTTTATAGTTTTTTAGCCTCCTTTACATTTTCAGCTGTCTGGTATCATTTCAGGCTGATGCTTCCAGTAATTTTTCTCAGCTACCCCAAAGCCCTCTTGTTCTGATCTAATTTCTAATTTGCTATGAACAAATACACCCGATTTTTAGTGGGGGGGAAATAAGAAAGAGAAATGATTGTAGACCAGCCTTTGAAGCCTCTCCCAAAAGCAAAGCACAGGAGTTTTAGTTACTGGAAGCTAGAGCCGCACTTTAACTTCTCACATTTCTCTTTCCCTGGTTCTTAGCTAAGCTAAGCTAAGAACACTACATTCCCATGTTCATTGCAGCACTGTTCAGAGTAGCCAGGTATAGAAACAACCGAACTGTCCATAGATAAATGAATGGATACTGAAAATGTGTCTTACACGCAATGGAAAATTGTTCAGCTGTTTAAAAAAAAGAATGAAATACTGTCATTTGCAACAACATGGATGAGCCTAGAGGACATTACGCTAAGGAAAATAAGTCAGATAAACACAAATACTCTACGATATCACTTATAGGTAGAATCTGAAGAAGTTAAACTCACTTCCTCTTGCAAGAGCACCAGAATCACAACTAACTGCTGAACAATCATTGACAGGAAGACACTGGAACTCACCAAAAAAGATACCCCACATCCAAAGGAGAAGCTGCAATGAGACGGAAGGAGGGGAGCAACCACAAAAATCAAATCCCATAACCACTTGGTGGGTGATTCACAAATTGGAGAACAATTATACCACAGAAGTCCACCAACTGGAGTGAAAGTTCTGAGCCCCACGTCAGGCTTCCCAACCTGGGGATCCGGCAACAGGAGGAGGAATTCCTAGAGAATCAGAGTTTGAAGGCTAGAGGGATTTGATTGCAGGACTTCGACAAGATAGGGGGAAACAGAGACTCCACTCTTGGAGGACACACACAAAGTAGTGTGTGCATCGGGACCCAGGGGAAGGAGCAGTGACCTCACAGGAGACAGAACCAGACCTACCTGCTTAATGATGGAGAGTCTCCTGCAGAGGCGGTTGGTGGCTGCATCTCATCAAGGGGACAAGGACACTGGCAGCAGAAGTTCTGGGAAGTACTCCTTGGTGTGAGCCCTCCCAGAGTCCACCATTAGCCCCACCACAGAGCCAGGTAGGCTCCAGTGCTGGGTCACCTCAGGCCAAACAACCAACAGGGAGGGAACTCAGCCCCACCCATCAGCAGACAAGCAGATTAAAGTTTTGCTAAGCTCTGCCCACCAGAGCAACACCCAGCTCTACCCACCACCAGTCACTCCCATTAGGAAGCTTGCACAAGCCTCTTAGATAGCCTCATCCACCAGAGGGCAGACAGCAGAAGCAAGAAGAACTATAATCCTGCAGCCTGTGGAACAAATAAACACATTCACAGAAAGACAGACAAGATGAAAAGCCAGAGGGCAATGTACCAGATGAAGGAACAAGATGAAACCCCAGAAAAACAACTAAGTGAAGTGGACAGTGTCAACCTTCCGGAAAAAGAATTCAGAATAATGATAGTGAAGATGATCCAGGACCTTGGAAAAAGAATGGAGGTAAAGATCTAGAAGATGCAAGAAATGTTTAACAAAGACTTAGAAGAATTAAAGAACACACAAACAAAGATGAACAATACAATAACTGAAATGAAAAATACACTAGAGGTAATCAATAGCAGAATAACTGAGGCAGAAGAACGGATAAGTGACCTGGAAGACAGAATGGTGGAATTCACTGCTGCGGAACAGAATAAAGAAGAAAGAATGAAAAGAAATGAAGACAGCCTAAGAGACCTCTGGGACAACATTAAACGCACCAGTATTCACATTATAGGGGTCCCAGAAGGAGAAGAGAAAGAGAAAGACCCGAGAAAATATTTGAAGAGATTATAGTCGAAAACTTCCCTAACATGGGAAAGGAAATAACCACCCAAGTCCAGGAAGCACAGAGAGTCTCAGGCAGGATAAACCCAAGGAGAAACACACCGAGACACAAAGTAATCAAACTGACAAAAATTAAAGACAAAGAAAAATTATTAAAAACAACAAGGGAAAAATGACAAATAACATAAAAGGGAACTCCCATAAGGTTAACAACTGATTTCTCAGCAGAAACTCTACAAGCCAGAAGGGAGTGGCATGATATATTTAAAGTGATGAAAGGGAAGAATCCACAACCAAGATTACTCTACCCAGCAAGGATCTCATTCAGATTCGATGGAGAAATCAAAAGCTTTACAAACAAGCAACAGCTAAGAGAATTCAGCACCACCAAACCAGCTCTACAACAAATGCTAAAGGAACTTCTCTAAGTGAGAAATGCAATGGAAGAAAAGGACCTGCAAAAACAAACCCAAAACACTTAAGAAAATGGTAATAGGAACATACATATAGATAATTACCTTAATGGTAATAGGAACATACATATAGATAATAATTAAATGTGAATGGATTAAATGCTCCAACCAAAAGACACAGACTCACTGAATGGATACTCACTGAATGGATACAAAAACAAGACGCATATATATGCTGTCTACAAGAGATCCACTTCAGACCTAGGGACACATACAGACTGAAAGTGAGAGGACGGAAAAAGATATTCCATGCAAATGGAAATCAAAAGAAAGCTGGAGTAGCAATACTTGTACCAGATAAAATAGACTTTAAAATAGAGAATGTTACAAGAGACAAGGAAGGACACTATGTAATGATCAAGGGATCAATCCAAGAAGAATATATAACAATTATAAATATATATGCACCCAACATAGGAGCACCTCAATACATAAGGCAACGGCTAACAGCTCTAAAAGAGGAAATCGACAGTAACACAATAATAGTGGGGGACTTTAACACATCACTTACACCAATGGACAGATCATCCAAACAGAAAATTAATAAGGAAACACAAGCTTTAAATGACACAATAGACCAGATAGATTTCATTGATATTTATGGGACATTCCATACAAAAACAGCAGATTACACTTTCTTCTCAAGTGCGCACAGAACATTCTCCAGGATAGATCACATCTTAGGTCACAAATCAAGCCTCAGTAAATTTAAGAAAATTGAAATCATATGAAGCATGTTTTCTGACCACAACACTATGAGATCAGAAATAAATTACAGGGAAAAAAAACACAAAAAACACAAAGCACATGGAGGCTAAACAATACATTACTAAATAACCAAGAGATCACTGAAGAAATCAAAGAGAAAATCAAAAAATACCTAGAGACAAAGACAACGAAAACACAATGATCCAAAACCTATGGGATGCAGCAAGAGCAGTTCTAGGAGGGAAGTTTATAGCAATACAATCCTACCTCAAGAAACAAGAAAAATTTCAAATAAACAACCTAACCTTACACCTAAAGGAACCAGAGAAAGAAGAACAAACAAAACCCAAAGATAGTAGAAGGAAAGAAATCACAAAGATTAGAGCAGCACTAAATGAAACAGAAACAAAGAAAACAATAGCAAAGATCAACTAAAAGCTGGTTCTTTGAGAAGATAAACAAAATTGATAAACCATTAGCCAGACTCATCAAGAAAAAGAGGAGAGCACTCAAATCAATAAAATTGGAAATGAAAAACGAGAAGGTACAAAAGACACCACAGAAATACAATGCATCATAAGAGAGTACTACACGCAACTCTATGCCAATAAAATGGACAACCTGGAAGAAATGGACAAATTCTTAGAAAGGTGTAACCTTCAAAGACCGAACCAGGAAGAGAGAAAATATGAACAGATGATTCACAAGTAATGAAATTGAAACTGTGACTGAAAATCTTCCAACAAACAGAAGTCCAGGACAAGAAGGCTTCACAGGTGAATTCTATCAAACATTTAGAGAAGAGCTAACACCCATCCTTCTCAAACTCTTTCAAAAAATTGCAGAGGAAGGAACACTCCCAAACTCATTCTATGGGGCCACCATCACCCTGATACCAAAACCAGACAAAGATACTACAAAAAAAAGAAAATTACAGACCAATATCACTGATGAATATAGATGCAGAAATCCTCAAGAAAATACTAGCAAACAGAATCCAATAACACATTAAAAGGATCATACACCATGATCAAGTGGGATTTATCCCAGAGATGCAAGGATTCTTCAATATATGCAAATCAATCAATGTGATACACCATATTAACAAACTGAAGAATAAAAACCATATGATCATCTCAATAGACGCAGAAAAAGCTTTTGACAAAATTCAACACCATTTATGATAAAAAAAAAACTCTCTGGAAAGTGGGCACAGAGGGAGCCTACCTCGACATAATAAATGCCATATATGACAAACCCACAGCAAACATCATTCTCATTGGTGAAAAACTCAAAGCATTTCCTCTAAGATCAGGAACAAGACAAGGATGTCCACTCTCGCCACTATTATTCAACACAGTTTTGGAAGCCCTAGCCACGGCAATCAGAGAAGAAAAAGAAATAAAAGGAATACAAATTGGAAAAGAAGAAGTAAAACTGTCACTGTTTGCAGATGACATGATGCTATACATAGACAATCCTAAAGATGCCACCAGAAAACTACTAGAGCTAATCAATGAATTTGGCAAAGTTGCAGGATACAAAATTAATGCCCAGAAATCTCTTGCATTCCTATACACTAACAACAAAAGATCAGAAAGAGAAATTAAGGAAACAATCCCATTCACCACTGCAACGAAAAGAATAAAATACCTAGGAATAAACCTACCTAAGGAGGTAAAAGACCTGTATACAGAAAACTGTAAGACACTGATGAAAAAAATCACAGATGACACAAACAGATGGAGAGATATACCATGTTCTTGGATTGGAAGAATCAATATTGTGAAAATGATTATACCACCCAAAGCAATCTACAGACTCAATGCAATCCCTATCAAATTACCAACAGCATTTTTTACAGAACTAGAACAAAAAATCTTAAAATTTGTATGGAGACACAAAAGACCCCGAATAGCCAAAGCAATCTTGAGAGAAAAAAACCGAGCTGGAGGAATCAGACTCCCTGACTTCAGACTATACTACAAAGCTACAGTAATCAAGACAATATGGTACTGGCACAAAAACAGAAATATAGATCAATGGAACAGAATAGAAAGCCCAGAGATAAACCCATGCACCTATGGTCAACTAATCCATGACAAAGGAGGCAAGGAAATACAGTGGAGAAAAGACAGTCTCTTCAATAAGTTGTGCTGGGAAAACTGGACAGCTACATGTAAAAGAATGAAATTAGAACACTCCCTAACACCACACACAAATATAAACTCAAAATGGATTAGAGACCTAACTGTAAGGCCAGACACTATAAAACTTAGAGGAAAACATAAGAAAAACACTCTTTGACATAAATCACAGCAAGATCTTTTTTGACCCACCTCCTAGAGTAATGAAAATAAAAACAAAAATAAACAAATGGGACCTAATGAAACTTAAAAGCTTTTGCACAGCAAAGGAAACCATAAACAAGACAAAGAGACAACCCTCAGAATGGGAGAAAATATTTGCAAATGAAGCAATGGACAAAGGATTAATCTCCAAAATATACAATCAGCTCACGCAGCTCAATATCAAAAAAACAAACAACCTAATCAAAAAACTGGGCAGAAGACCTAAACAGACATTTCTCCAGAGAAAACATACAGATGGCCAAGAGGCACATGAAAAGCTGGACAACATCACTAATTACGAGAGAAATGCAAATCAAAACTACAATGAGGTATCACCTCACACCGGTTAGAATGGGCATCATCAGAAAATCTACAAACAACAAACGCGGGAGAGGGTGTGGAGAAAAGGGAACCCTCTTGCACTGTTGGTGGAATGTAAACTGATACAGCCACTATGGAGAACTGTATGGAGGTTCCTTATAAAACTAAAAATAGAATTACCATATGACCCAGCAATGCGACTACTAGGCATATATACCCAGAGAAAACCATGATTCAAAGAGACATATGCATCCCAATGTTCACTGCAGCACTATTTACAATAGCCAGGTCATGGAAGTAACCTAAATGCCCATCAGCAGACGAATGGATAAAGAAGATGTGGCACATATATACAATGGAATATTACTCAGCCATAAAAAGGAATGAAATTGGGTCATTCGTAGAGATGTGGATGGACCTAGAGACTGTCATACAGAGTGAAGTAAGTCAGAAAGAGAAAAACAAATATAGTATATTAACGCATATATGTGGAATCGAAAAATGGTGCAGATGAACCGGTTTGCAAGGCAGAAATAGAGACACGGATGTAGAGAACAAATGTATGGACACCAAGCGGGAAAAGCGGGGTTGCAGCAGGGGGATGAATCGGAAGATTGGGATTGACATGTATACACTAATACGTATAAAACACATAACTAATAAGAACCTGCTGTATATAAAAAATAAAATTAAATTAAAAAAAAAAAAGTCAAACTCAGAACCAGAAAGTAAAATATTGGTTGCCAGGGACTGGGAGTTGGGGAAAATGGAGAGACATTGACCAAAGGATACAAACTTTCAGTTATAAGATGAAAAAGTTCTGGGGAGCTTATGTACAGCATCATGATTATAGTTAATAAAACTGAACTTGAAATTTGCTCAGAGAGTAGATCTTAAGTGTTCTCACCACACACACACCTCACACACACCTCACACACATACACACACATACAAATGGTAACTATGTGAGGTGATGGCTGTGTTAATTTACTTGACTGTGGTAACCATTTCGGTGTACAGGTATATTAAGTCATCACACTGTACCTCTTAAAGGCCACACTGTACAACCTAAATGAATACAATTTTTATTTATCAATAGCACTTCAATAAAGCTGGAGATGGGGGAAAAAAAAGCCATTTGAATAAGTTTCCTCCATTTGAAAAAGAAAAAAGTCCTGACTAATCAAAAGTCTAATATCACTGAGTATTAAGGTTGTTCCATGACCCTTGTGAGATTATGTAATTAGTCCTCCCAGGGACAGGATCAGTTCTGAACCAGAGCTTCTCCCACCACCGTTCTCTCACTCCTGGAAGTTCAGTTGGAGAAGGTGTTGGGGACCATGAGAGTTCTCCCTCTACTCCTATCCTCCCCATGCCATCATTCCTCCTCAACACAGCATCACAAAATCCCAACGTCCCTGCGGCAACCTTCAGGGAGAATCGGAAGACGAATTTCAAAATAATTTAGTCAATGGGTTTTTTTTTAAGCACCTTGTTGATGCAAATTTACTTTACACAGTTCAAATAAATTTACCAAATACTGACAGCTTTCACAATCTTACTTAACCACAGTACAGGTGAGAATAATCACCTATGTTCCTTTATACTGTTTTTTTCCCTCATGGTAACATATGATTTGGTCTTTTCTTCTGGATACAGGTGAGTTGCTGTGCCATGTGACGAGAATAGAAATTATTCAAGCAGAATAGATTTTTTAAATGTCATCAACTAGGACAAAGAAAGGCAAGAGATCAAAACCTGCCTCTGTGGCCTGGCTAAATAATTCAGCAGCAGATGGTTCCAGCAATTCAGGCAGTGCTCAGTGGTTAGAGTTTAAGATCTCAGCCCCAGGCAAGAGGAGGCTTCCTTCAGCTGTTTCAACAATGCCTACCCATTATCAGCTCAGAACACTGGTCACTGTGTACTCACCTGGCTTCTTTCACCAACCAGAACCCAATGAAACAAGAGGAAAGGAAAACAAACCTGGAGGCTCACGTCAAGTGTTGGTTAGTAGCTGCCAGAGCTGATAAAAATAGGATCTGTCCCTCCATTGGGTTAAAGGTCAAGGTCAGGCTTGTCAATTCTCATGCACAGGTGAAGCTGAACAGGTCACCATGCTTTGGGGACTAATTCTGTTTTGTTTGCCATTTTGCCCATAATTCACACACACACGCACACGCGCACACACACAACCTTATTATTCACAGATTCTGCATTTGCAAGTTGCCTACTTGCTAAAATTTATTTGTTACCCCCAAATCAACACCTGTGGTGCTTTGTGAACATTCAGAGACGTGTGCAAAGCAGGCAAAAAACTGTAGCTGCCCACGCCTGTTTCCAGATAGGGTGAACAAGGCGATGCTCTGCCTTCTTGTTTCCTCCCCCATCCTGTAAACCAGTGTCCTTTTCACAGTTTCCTTGGTGCCATTTATTTTCACATTTTTGTGGGTTTTGGCGGTGATTCCACTGACTTAAATGGCCCCCAAGGGTGGTGCTGAAGTGCGGCCTAGGGTTCCCGAGCACAAAAAGACATGCCTTAGGAGAAGATAAGCGCGTTAGGTAAGCTTCATTCAGACATGAGTTATCACACTGTTGGCTGGAAATTCACTGCTAGTGAATCAAGAACATATATTAAATGGTCACATGAAACAAGGTTATATATTGATTAGCTGACGAAAATGTGACTAGTGGCTCACCGGAGTCTAACCCCATATTTTCCCCTAAAAGCAACGGTTCAGTGACTTTACAGAACACACCTAGTGCGAATAACGAGACTTGACTGTACCAACGTATATAATATGCATATGTATGTTGTATAGACACATACACATTTGACTGACAAAATATACAGACAGACCTTCATTCAAATAGCCTTTTTTCAGAGAAGAGCTACACTGCCCTTCCTATATTCAAAAGGAAGGTCCAGAAATAGAGCTGCTCCATCCGGCTGCAGTAGATAATAGGTTATAAAATACCCAGCGCGGGGCAGTCTCGCAATGGGCATAAGAGATGAGCGACCTGACTTTGAGCCAGTTAATCACTGCCTCCCTCATGAGTCTCAGTAATGATATTCACAAGGGAACCACAGAAACTGCTTATCTGAGAAACAGCCAAACAAGGCTCCCTTCCTCTGAACCTGATCTAACCTCAGAATCTCCTTCACCACGTGTGGCAATTACAGTGGCAATCTTTGTGGCTGCGCCCTACCTCCCAAGTTGAAGCAAGGTATTGATTTTTCTATCAAAATCTAATGCAGTAAGTCTCCAACATACGAACCTTCAAGTTGTGAACTTTCAAAGATGCGAACGTGCATTCAGGCATGAGAGGAATTGCAGCCTGCCCCCCGTCTCCTACTGCTGAGGATCCTTCAGCTCTACCATCTCCCACCTCCTCTCCCTCCTCCAGTCAGTAACTCTTCTTGCCTGCTCACTCGATGCCAGCCCCTGGATGCCAGCTGTTGTACGGCACTACTGTACTTTTCCAGGTACTGTACTGTCAGATTAAAAATATTTTATTTTTTGTGTTTGTTTTTTATGTATTATTTGTGTGAAAAGCATTATAAACCTATTACAGTACAATACTATACAGTATAGCCAACTGTGTTAGCTGGGTACCTAGGCTAACTTTGTTGGACTTACGAACAAACTGGACTTACAAACGTGCTCTCGGAACAGAACTCGTTCATGTGTAGGGGACTTACCGTAGGCTGTAGTCCTGTCGACTAGGATTTTATTATTGTCGGCATCATCAGCCACAAACATACCTGGCATACCTGGCATACCTGGCATACCTGGCATACCTGGCATACCTGGCATACCTGGCAGGTAAACCAAGGTTCAAGACAGTGTGAGGCAATACAAAAGAGTTCGATATGAGGTTGGTACCTTCAAAAAATCTTATGATGATAAAAGAAAAAAATGCTTATATAAGATTCCAATTTCAAACTTCTGAGGACCTTAACTAATTTAATATTTATATGAGCTAATTCAGAGTTTATATTACAATAATGGAAATTCAAAAACACACATGCACCCCAATGTTCACAGCAGCATTATTTACAGTTGCCAAGATATGGAAGCAACCTAAGTGTCCCTCAACAGATGAATGGATAAAGAAGATGTGGTGTATATATACACACACACAAACAATGGACTCAGCCATAAAAAATAATAAAATTTTGCCATTTGCAGCAAAACAAATAGACTTGGAGGGTATTATGCTAAGTTAAATAAGTCAGAGAACGACAAATACTGTATGGTATCACTTACATGTGGAATCTAAAAAATAAAACAAACTAGCAACTATAACAAAAAAGAAAAAGACTCATAGAGAACAAATTAGTGGTTACCACTGGAGAGAAGGAAGGAGAGGAAATATAGGGGTAGGGCGTTAAGAGGTACAAACTATTATGTATAAAATAAACTACAAGGATATATAGTATAATACAGGGAATAGAGCCAATATTTTACAGTAACTATAAATGGAGTATAACCTTTAAAAATTGTGAACCACTACATTGTACACCTGTAACTTAAATAATATTGTACATCAACGATACGTCAATTTTTTAAAAAAGAATAAAAGAATAGAACAAGCAGTAGTAGGTGCAACGTCATGGCTCAGGAAGAAAGTATAAGCATGTAAGCCTTTGGGAATAGATGTGCCCTTTTATTTTATGTTTGTTTACTTTTCTTTCAGTGGCAATTATACACAATTCTAATAATCGGAGGTCAATAAATATCTCTGAATCAAGGGGAAGGTGCCTGATATTTGTTGAAATCATACTAACCTAAAGCTCTGGTCTTAGACAAAGACTGACAGTTATGGATCTAGCTATTTTTTGGATTGTATTTCATAAGAACTTCTTCCAAACTGCTCAAGATGCTAAAGAAAAACAGATCTACTGAACAAGTGTTCCCTGAAAATGACGTGGATGTGGCAGAAGGGATGCACACAGAGAGATAAGGAAGGATATGGAGATAGGATGCTGGTGAGAAGAGGAAAGTTGGGAGACAAGCACCAAAGCTTTATTAGGTCCTAGTAACACTGCACCTAGTCTAAGAGTATATCAACCAGAACACCTGGTTAAACATTGTGAACTGAATGTATGCATTAACTGTCATTCCTTCCCCAAACTTATTAATACAATAAAGAATTATAAACACACAAGCCCAGCAGTTCACCAGCTTCACTTATGCTCCTACACTCTAAAACTGTTTTTATGTTCTCAATTCTTCAGTCCTTAACAGGAAGAGAAAAGCCAGAAACATAAGGAAACATAAGGAAATTCTTGAACATGAGAGAAAGTGGAAAAATACTTTAAAAATGACAAAGATGAAAAGTTACAAAAATGTTATCTGAAAATAACTTACAAAATTATTATAGCAACAGAGATCTGTCAAAGAACAGGGTGCCACAAAAAGGAGAAATATTTAGAGAGAGAAAAGAGCTCTTGGAAATTAAAACTGTGAGAGCAGAAAGTGAAAAAACTAATTAACCATTAAATGTGAGGATAAAGACTTTTTAAGTATGCAAGTTCTCAAGACACTTACCTGCTCTGGCCCTTACTCTAGAATGTACAGGATAAAAAATGTTCTCCACGAAAACGACGGTGTAAACCAAGAAAGAGAACGACATAAAAATAAGGAAACTCAAGATTCCCACGAAAGAGCAAAACAAAATGTGTTCTAGGATGGTAAATCCGGGCTGTCCCTGAGTGACTGCTGTTTCCAGGCCAAGAAAGCCCTAATCCAGACAGGAGCAGACGCAACGAGGGCTCCCCAAAAGTTCCCTCCTTCAAGAAAATGAATTAAAACTGACATAGTATCTAATCCATTTCAATGCATTAAGAGTTACTTAGATATGATAGTTACTACTTTAATATATACTTGAAAGTTGCTAAGAGAGTAGATCTTAAATGTTCTCACCACAGAAAAGAACTGGTACTCATGTGACATGAGGGGAGGTGCTAGCTAACGCTGTAGCGATAATCATTTCACTGCATACAAGTGTATCAAATCAACACAGTATACACCTTAATCGTACACAGTGTTACATGTCAACTATATACCAACAAAGCTTGGAAACATTTTTCAAATATTTTCAAAGAAAAAAGAGAGAGAGATTTAGATATGACAGAGTTTGGGAATCATTTTCTCACCCATAAAATAAAGGCGCAGACAGGCAGATCTCTATGTCCTTTCCAGCTCAAACAACCTAAGGTCTATAACCTATGACCCCAAAGACTTTAAAAATGAACAATCGTATTTCAAAGCCAAGGTCAAAGATGTGAAGGTTCATGCATTTCCCTGGGAAAAAGAGCCAAACAATTATATTTAGAAAAATACTGTATTTGTATCAGGATCTGAAAAGTTGGCTATTTGGCCAAATAAGCTGTGCTTCCTCCAGTCAAAGCACAACCCACCTCCCCAGCCTGTTGCATGCGCAAATTCCTTTTTAGGTGGCTTTAACCCGTGCGCTAACCGTGGTTCCCAGAGAAGGAGCCATTAAAAGCTGACCAGAAATGCCGTAGCTATACTGGCATCTCTCACAGACAGGCCCACTGCTCTGCAAACTAAGGGAATTTAAGGATTAAGAAGACACTGAAGCGTAAGACTGTCATTAGCCAATTTATCTTTGCATTTGCTAATGACCAAAAATGAAGCCTTAAACATGGGTGAGGTGTTCTATGTAAGTGGGAATTAACATGGATTTCCTGAGAAATCATATTTTTTCTTTTCGATCTTCATATAATCTTAGGGACCATGTTGGTCATACATTTCTTGTTCGGCAAAAGTGAATATCCAACTTGAAGAGTGACTATGAAAACAGGAGACCCAGAAACTCTCGTTTCATCTTTTCTCTAGTTTCTGCCTTTACTTCCATTCTAGTTGTTGCCCTCAGCAAGATCTGTCCTGGGGTACCTGGCCTGATCCTACCTGCCACACTTTCTCCAAGCTCCCCGCAATTTTTGGTATGTCTTTGTCCTTAGATACCCTCTCCTTCCGGGAGGATTTCTACACCCTGCTGCTCCTTAATGCCAAACCACAGGGGAAGCACCATCAACAAGTCTTGGGGACAAGGACGCTGACAAAGGACAACCTGCTCAGATGTTTCAGGTCAAAAACCGAGAGTCCAACCTGGGCCTCCCCTTGTACTTCATTCAGTACTGTCTCCACAAAATCACATGAAACCTAAAATGTCAGGAAACCCGGGAATAGGGCAGTCAAAAGGTGACTGAAGGACCACATGCGACAAGCCTGGAGAGATTTGCATCTGAAGGTGTGTTTACAAGATGCTACATTTACATTCAAGGTGTACATTTTTAAATCTGGCTGAACTGGGATTCTTAATGTCTAAGAGAGGCACTTGTACATTATTTGCTTCTGCATTATTGTGTTTAATTTCTTTTTTTTTTCTATTTTGGTTAAGAGGACAGCAGAAAAAGATTTTCTGGCATTCTTGTTCACTGGGTTACATGTGTATAAAGTTCTGATTGCCAGCTGCTCAGATAGCAAGTGACAAGACAGGATTCTTTAAAGCATTAAAGTTCCTTAAACCTAAGGCTAAATACATTATTGAATTCGTTGATATCCTGATGGCTAGCGGACTGACAGCTGCACATTTGGCATGCTTTGTTTTTCTGGGTTTTGGGGTTTATTGGACTTTATTTTTCATTGCAGATTTATTTGGCAATGTACAGTAAATTTGGAAAACTTGCATCAAGTTTATGAATAAAGAACCATTAAAAAAAAAAAGTCTATGTTGAATGTTTGCAGTAGATTAAGGGACAGCTCAACAGCCTGAAAATGTGCATGCAAACAGCAGAGAGAACAATTCATTACGCTGGAAGGACCTAATCCTTCTAGATCAATATATCTCTGCACACAAAGATTACATAAAGAAAGCAAGTCCCTGACAGGGACTGCAAATTCACCTGCCAAAGGACAGGAATAAAGACACAGACATAGAGAATGGACTCGAGCGCACGGAGAGGGGGAAGGGTGAGCTGGGACGAAGTGAGAGAGTGGCATGGACATATATACACTACCAAATGTAAAACAGATAGCTAGTGGGAAGCAGCCACATAGCACAGGGAGATCAGCTCGGTGCTTTGTGACCAACTAGAGTGGGATAGGGAGGGTGGGAGGGAGACACAAGAGGGAGGAGATATGGGGATATATGCATATGTATAACTGATTCACTTTGTTACAGCGCAGAAACTAACACACGACTGTAAAGCAATTATACTCCAATAAAGATGTTAAAAAAAAAAAAATTCACCTGCCAACAGGAGTCAGGAGGTAACATGGATTACTGGTCACACAGGCACAGGAGTGAGGAAATAGGAACTAGAATGAGGAGGCCCTGTCCCTGGGCAGCTGCTGCCCTGCTCCAGCCAACCGCTCTCATGCGACAGTAGCTGCCTACTGTCACCCTATGTTTCACTCTTGAATTGTACAATTTTTCAGCTTTTCCAACACTAGAAAGGAAAAAGAAAATCTGTAAACTTCAACCAAATGTATCACATTACGGGGAGACAGTTTTATCTTTCCCAGCTAGATGGCTCTTCAAGAAGAGAACGTTATCAGGAAGGTTTAGATAACTCTCTGAAAGAAAGTTCCAAATTTCAAATACTTGAAACGTGACCTCTGGCTCTTTGCATACACTCTGCTCTCATCAGAGTCAGCAGGAGTTAAGAATTTATCAGATCAATGATGGCAAGATTTTCAAATGAAGACCTTTTTACCTGTCCTATATCAAAAGGCATTTATTTTACAGTCCTTTGAAACATGGATGTTAGCCTAAACAAAGAATATTGAATTATTTCTATTTAAGAAAATATTTGTACTAATAGGAGGCCAAAAAAAAGAGACTTATGTGGATTGACAAAAGATAAGTCCTCTGTGGCTTGCATCGAAACTTTGATGTCAAACGAGGTAAACGTGTCAGTAAGTATTCTTTAGGTATTCTTAAAAGTTTGACCCCTCAGGCTGGGCTTAGGGATCTGAGTGTGCGGCAGAACATTAGGACATCCTTGGTGTTCCTCCTCAGCGAGTGTTTGGCAGACACTGTTTCCACAGGACATGATTGTCCAGTCCTTTCACTGATCTCAGATTTTAAAATTACACTAGTATTTTACTGGGGCACATGGATGAGAGGAGATCATGAAAAGAAAAATGGGTTGGCAAAAGAGAAAATTCAAACACCAAGCAACATCTTAAATTGAATTGCCTTGAAATAACCTAACAACAAGGTTTGAAAAGTTTAAGACATTTTAAGGTCAAACGCTGAGAATCCCACAGTATTTCTAATTAGCAAAATTCAGTTCATAGAAGGGCACTAAGCTCTCAAGGTTAAATCCAGCTGACACTCCTGACCACTTCCACTTAACCAGCCCACCTGACTAAGTCATGGACTTCTTCCCTCTGTAAGACATCTGACCGATATTACACTGGACCATTACCACTCATAGGTTATTTTTTTGAAAGCCCACACATGAGTTTTATGTTTACTATGAGTTCCCTATGTTGTTCTCAAGTCAGTTTATGCCAGTTTTCTTGCTATTGCAACTACGTAATTTGATTAAATATTATACAAACTGACCAAACGTAAGTATAGAGAGACAGTTTGGGATTTCTATGAAAACCCAGTTGAATACATTGCAAAGAGCTAATAAAGCCAAGACTGGAAAGAAAATTACTGTAAGATATCTGTGAAAGAGTGGGAAATATTCATAAAACTCTAGACAGACTGTGCTTTCAGACCACATCACAACTCTTTGACTTCTAGCTCTGTTTTTAGTTAAATTGAAATTAGTAGAAATAGTAGACAATGCATTGTGAGTATGCTTTAGGCAAGAAAGATGACGGAGCATCCTAATCATGGACAAGGCTTTGAATTCTCCTTAAAATATTGGCAACAACATGAAAATTTAAAATATGTATATATTGTTTTCATGAATCCCTTTTCAATTTACTGACAAATTCACTGGCTAATGCCCATCACATCGGACGATAGGGCTTCTACTATGCTCATTTCAAATAAATCTTGTGTTCAGTAAGAACAAGGTAACATTTCTACCAAAATTTTTGGTATTTGTAGCCTTTGCATTTTAAACCCTTGTCAAGATAGAAATAATGTCTTCAGCCTAATATCCTCACATTGCAATCAATTGATAAGTTTACATTTCAGTGGACCAAAATCAGGGTAATACCTATGGAAAATTCTCTACTATGAAGTTGCCTTTTTTCTCCTTGACTTCATGAAAACTTACATGTTTGTTTCGTAATTAAAATAAACTTATCAAATTACTTTATATTAGCTAAAATGGATTATGCTATATAAATCTCTGAAATACTCATAATTAGGTCAAATTTTTGAGAATTGTTAATCATTAGTAATTTTATCAACCAGACACTGCTAATAAACATAGACACACCATCTATATTAATACAGTTATTTTTCACAGCACTCATTTTTCACATGAGAAGGTTAAGAGCCAGAGGTAATAAATATGTTGCCCACAGTCACTGTCTGTGATGTGAGGGACAGAGCCAGGACTTGGCTTCTGGCCTCATGAGTTCCAAAGCTGGTACTCATCTTCACGATGCTAACAGGAGTCCCATAGACTATGTCACTTTAATGCTACTCAACTGAAGGCTCCCAGATTCTTTAGACTATCTGGATTTTATGTTTTAAAACTGCTGCATACAATTTCTAAAAATCATCGGTTATAATATGCAATTATATAATTTAAAAATACTAGATGCTCCTTTACAAAATTTCTTCAGAACAGAAAGGTATACAGATCGTATTACTAATAAGAAAATAATTCCAAGGAAGGACATAAAGGGAATAATTCTGGGATGCTTTACTCATTCAGACACCTACTCTGGGTCAGCACTGAGAATGCGAAGGTGTCTACAACATGGTTATCATCCTCAAGGAGCCCAGGATCCGGCTGGGGAAGTGTTAATTAAGCAGTGGTAAGATGACAGGATAACACTTCTAAAAGAGATCCATAGTAAATACCGGAGCACAAAGAGGTGATGAAAACTCTCAACAAAGTGGGTTTAGAAGGAGAATACCTCAACACAGTAACGGCCATATATGACAAGCCCACAGCTAACATCATACTCAACAATGAAAGGTTGAAAGCTTTTCTTCTAAGAACAGGATCAAGACAAGGGTGACCACTCTCACCACACTTATTCAACAAGAGTACTGGAAGTCCTAGCCAGAGCAATCAGGCAAGATAAAGAAATAAAAGGCAACCAAATCAGAAAGGAAGAAATTAAACTGTCTTTACAGATGACCAACAGGCATATGAAAAGATGCTCAACATCTCTAATTATTATAGAAATGCAAATCAAAACTACAATGAGGTACCACCTCACACTGGTCAGAATGGCCATCGTTAAAAAATCTACAAATAACAAATGCTGGAGAGGGCATGAAAAGGGAATCCTACGCTGTTGGTGGGGGATGTAAGGTGGTGCAGCCACTATGGAAAACAATATGGAGGTTCATCAAAAAAACTAAAAACAGAATTACCATATGATCCAACCATCCTACTCTTGGGCATATACCCAGACAAAACTATAATTCAAAAAGATACACACACCCCTATGTTCACAGCTGCACTATTTACAATAGTCAAGACATGGAAACAACTTAAATGCCCATCGACAGAGGAATGGATAAAGAAGATGTGGTATACATATACAATGGAATATTACTCAGCCATAAAAAAGAATGAAATAATGCCATTTGTAGCAACATGGATGGACCTAGAGATTATCATACTAAGTGAAGTCAGACAAAGACAAATATCATATGATATCACTTATATATGGAATCTAAAAAGATGATACAAATGAACTTATTTACAAAACAGAAACAGACCCACAGACTTCAAAATCAAACTTATGGTTACCAAAGGGGAAAGGTTGGGGGGAGGGATAAATTAGGAGCTTGGGATTAACATGTACACACTAGTATATATAAAATAATTAACAAGGACCTACTGTATAGCACAGGGAACTCTACTCAATATTCTGTAATAACCTATATGGAAAAAGAATCTGAAAAAGAATGTATACATATGCATAACTGAATCACTTTGCTACACAGCAGAAACTAAAACAACATTTTAAATCAACTATACGTCAGTTAAAAAAAAAAGAAAAAACAGTCTTTATTTGCAGGTGATATGATCTTACATATTGAAAATCCTAAAGACTTCACCAAAAAACTGTTAGAACTAATCAATGAATTGAGTAAAGTTGCAGAATATAAAAACGGCATACAGAAATCAGTTGTACTTCTATACACTAACAATGAGATATCCGAAAAAGAAATAAAGAAACCAACTGACAATAGCATCAAAAACAATAAAATACTTGGGAATAAATTTAACCAGGAGGTGAAAGAGGCTACACACTGAAAACTACTAGCTTTGATAAAAGAAATTGAAGAAGCTACAAAGAAATGGAAAGATATCCTGTGCTCAGGGATCAGAAGAAGGAATATTGTTAAAATGTCCATACTGTCCTAAGCTAGCTATAGATTCAATGCAATCCCTCTCAAGATTCCAATGGCATTTTTCCCAAAAAGAGAAAAAACAATCCCCAAATGGGTATGAAACCACAGAAGACCCCAAAAGGCCATAGCAATCCTGAGATAGAGGAATAAAGCCAGAGGCATCACACTTCCTGATTTCAAACTATACTCCAAAGCTACAGTAATCAAAACTGTTTGGCATTGGCATAAAAATAGACACAAAGACCAATGGAACAGAACTGAGAGCCCAGAAATAAATCTCTGCATATATAATCAACTAATGTTTGACAAGGGAGCCAAGAACACTCAATGGGGAAAGGATGGTCTCTTCAACAAATGGCGTTGGGAAAACTGGATAACCACATGCAGAAAAATAAAATTGGACCCCTTCTTACACCATTTACACAAATTAACTCAAAAATGGATTGAAGACTTAAACGTAAGAATGAAATTGTACAACTTTAAGAAGAAAATATAGGGGGAAGTTCCTTGACATTGATCTTGGCAATGACAGTTTGGATATGACACCAAAAACACAAGAAACAAAGGCAAAAATTTAAAAAGTGATACTACATGAAGCTAAAAGGGTTCTGCACATCATTCAATCAGCAAAACAAAAAGGAAACCTACTGAATGGGATAAAATATCTGCAAACCATGTATCTTATAAGGGGTTAATATTCAAAATATATAAAGACCTTACCTAATTCAAAGCAAAAAAAATAAACAATTTTTAAATGGGCAGAAGAACTAGACATTTTTCCAAAGAAGACGTACAAATGGCCAAGAGGTTCAGGAAAGGATGTTCAACATCACTATTCCTCAGGAAAATGCAAATCAAAACCACACTGAGATAACACCGCATACCTGTCAGAAAGGCTGTTATGCAAAAGACAACAAATAACAAGTGCTGACAAGGATCTGGAGAAAAGGGAACTCTTGTACACTGTTGGCGGGAATGTAAGTTGGTACAGTCACTATGGAAAACAGCAGGGAGGTTCCTCAAAAAGTTAAAAACAGAACTACCATATGATCCAGCATTCCCACTTCTGGTTATATATCCAAAGGAAATGAAAACAGTATATCAAAGAGATATCTGTATTCCATGTTTACTGCAGCATTATTCACAATGGTCAAACATGGAAGCAACCTAAGTGTCCACCAAGAGTGTAACGAAATGTGAGACACACACGCACACACACACACACACAGTTGATCCTTGAACAACGTGGGGATTGGGGGCACTGACCACTCACAGTAAAAAATTAACGTACTGCTATCTCTATCTCAAAAGCAAAGAAATTGAGAGATGACTCACTTGGGTAAGAGGAAGCCGAAACAGTAAACAGGCTGGATAAACCAGGACTCAAACCCTAGTTCTTTTGGTTCCACATATAGTGATCTCTAATGGAACACAAACTTTTGCACACACTTAAATATCTGTAAAATGAAAATAAAGGTACTATATTTATTGAAAAAAATTCTTGTATAATGGACCTGCACAGTTCAAACCTGTGTTGTTCAAGGGTCAACTGCACATGCGAGCACGCGCACGCACGCACGCACACACACACACACAGGAACATTATTCAGCCATGAGAAAAAAAATCCTGCTATTTTCAACAAAATAATTGGATATTGAGGTCATTATCCTAAGTGAAGTAAGTCAGAGAAAGACAAATACTGTAAGTTATCACTTAAACATGGAGACTAAAAAAAGCCTAACTCGTAGAAACAGAGAGTAGAATTGTTGGTTACCAGGGACTGCGGGGTAAGGGGAATGAGGAGATGTTGATCAAAGAGTATAAACTTCCAATTATAAGATAAACAGATTCTGGGGATCTAATGCAGAGCACTGTGATTACAGACAACAATATATATACTTGAAAGGTGCTAAGAGAGTAGATCTTAAATGTTCTCACCACAAAGAAAGAACTGGTAATTATGTGATATGATGGAGGTGTTAATACCATGATATAATCATATTCCAATATATAAGTGGATCCAATCAACATGTTGATTTGACAACAACCTTGAACTCACACAATGTTATAGTGAGATACACAGTGTTTATTCAGGTATCAATTATGTCTCAATAAAGCTGAAAAAACAGAGGTGATGAATTTGCAAGAAAGTACCCCACAAAGAGGAGTCTTTTGTCACTGACATTCTTTGCAATTACTGGCACATGGTACTAATGACAAGCAGATGGCTTTTAGTCAGTTTTGTTTCGTGTTAAACTCTCTACAGACAATGTTTTGGCTTCTGCCTACATCCAGGTGGACCATTCCCATCACCACCACCACCCTCCTCACCCTGGTACGTTGCTTATGAATTTGAACTAGGTCTTGCCATACAGAGAAGACAGGGAAAGTCATTTCAGAAAGAGACGAGTAGTTCTATATTTGAACAAGCATAGTGCTATGAAAAAACAAGGAGGATAAGAAGTTTGGTGTAGCTAACCACCAAAGTGCTAGGAAGGAACAAGGAACCAAGTTGCTGTAAAGACGACTGAAAGTCAAGCCAGAGCTGATTGGCTCAAGAATCTAGGCTTTATCCTAAAGGCCATGGGGAGACTGGGTGATCTGATGCACTGCAGAGTCTTAAATTCAAATCTTGGCTTTGCCATTTAGCTACCACATGATCTCAACCCATGGACCTATCAAATCAAGATAACGATAAAATGCCTTCTCCACAGAGCTGTGTGGGTTAAAGGCGAGGATGGCGCATGCTTAGTGCCCTGGATGGTGTCAGGACAACAGACAAGGGATCCTTGAAGAGTTCAGACAGGAGAACGACGTGATTAGATCTGTGGTTTGGAAAGATTTCTCTGGCAACAGTGTGGAGTCAGGGACGTGAATAAGGAATTTTGGAAAACTACAGGTAAAGGAAAAGATAGGAACTCCAGGTGGCACTGTGGTGTTTGAAGCAGGAAGCAAGTTTCTAGAGTTATTTGGAGGAAAGGGGGTGGATTAAATCCGGTGGGGGGGGGATATGGATACACTCAGAATTTTATTAGTCCACCAACAATCAAAATGATGATGCACACAGCGCATATGTATAATAACTTCTTTCACTTTGAACACTTATTTACTTTTACCTCTTAATAAAAAATACTGCATTTTGATGAAGAGACCTCAGGGTCAGGAATCAAGCACACCAAGTTCAGTTCTGACTCAGCCCTTGCTGGCTCTATGACCTGTGTCTCCATTTCTCATTCAGCAATATGAAAAAAAAAAAAAAAAATTCATTCTACCTACTCATAGGAGTCTGAAAAGAATGAAGAATATTATTATCAATAATATTGCAAGTAGAAATATTGCATAATAGGAATTGAATTCATAATAGGGACTGAATTAATAAGAATGCAACTGTCAGTGCTTATACACAGTTATTGTGGGAGAAGGGTAATGGGACCTCTCTATGCTATTTCTGCTAACTTTTTGTAGTCTGAAACTATTTCAAAATCAAAAGTTAAAACAGTCATGAGGGTGTGCATGCACCTAAGACGCATGTGTGCATCTAAATAGCTGTTATGGGAGATGCTGTTTGCAGAGAAATGGGGCCCTTTCAAGCTGAGTTGAAATGTTTCCCCTGGTGGATTGAACAACTGCCCAGTGACACACTGACTCTCGGAAACTCCCTTTTGGCAGCATTCTGAAGTCTGTTCTTGCCAAATATTTCTTTCTTTTCATGTAAGGATGACAGTAAACAGCCGAATCAAATAGGAGCTGTTTGGCTTGTTTTAAAGAAGCCTTTGGTAAACTGCTTTGGAGTTGCCATTTGTCATTGCCACAAAATCCCGGAGACGTGGGGAGAGAAAACTGCAGTGTCCTTCCTCAGCCCGTCTCCAGGCGCTTTTCCTATTTGCTCTTTCACACAAGATCAGAAGGTCCATGCGGAATTCTTCTGGGAACCCAAGCCTCTAGCACAAGAAAGATAGGTGAGCTTCTTTTTAATCGAAAATTATATGCCAGCAGCTTCCAATTTCCCTTTGAACAAAAGAGATTTTTTCAATTCTTTTTATTTCTTTCTTATCATTTATTTTTTTATTGTCCATGCCACCACACGGCATGTGGGATCTTAGTTCCCCGGCCAGGGATCGAACCCACGCCCCCTGCATTGGAAGCACAGAGTCTTAACCACTGGACACCAGGGAAGTCCAAACAGAGTAGTTTTTTAAAAAGGTTTTGATAAGTAGGAGTCATGAATGGGAAAATAAGATTTATGTGTGCATTCTACATGCTGAGGCCATCAGTATGAGCACAAAAATAAAAATAGTCACTGCACTGTCTCACTTCCTTTTAACCAAAAATCCACCCCATTGATGAGGAAACAGAAGTTTAGGAAAATGACTTGCTAAGAGTCTCTCCTCTTAGGCTCGGCAGAGTCTATTTTAATTGACAACCTGCATTCCTATCGAGCACAATATATAGCAAACAGTCATGAGTAGGTCTGGGTAGAACTTAAAACAAGAAATAAATATGCACAAACGTCCATCGTCAAAACACATTTTCACTGTCGTGCAACTACTCCAGGAGGGCCTAACCTAAAATCACCCACCCTCATCCAGCCACAGGAAAAATACCTTAAAGCTCCAACATTGAAGCAGAGCTCCTCTGAGCACACGTAATCACTGGATTACAATTCTCCTCACATACACATGCGCAGAGGAAGGTCTTTCGAATAGAACAAATACTCCTTTAAATACTCAATTAAAGCCATTTCAAGAATGTACAAGACTGTGATTTAGGTCACACGCATGATGTCAGAACTACGAGTTGAATCTCATCGATGCAATGAAGCAGAAGAAAGTAAGTATGAAGCCAGTTGTTTGGCTTCGTGCAGCTAAAACAACTGCCTGATTGACTAAATTTTTCTCTTTCTAACTGGTTGTCATGGTATTGCGCAGATAGAATCTTAGGCTGAGCCTTCAGACAACAACACATTTGGGACATTCTGCCTTGACCCTTACACTGCAATCCTATTAGGGCGGTTGTTCTCAGATGACATAGAATCACAACGCAGTTTCTTTAAAAAAAAATCTCAGAAATTTGCAATGGGAAAGCCAAGGAGTCAGTGGAAGGCCATATTTTACGTGATTTTAAAAGACAGCTTTATTATGTTCAAATATTGTGCACATTCAAGACTCAGTTATATATAAGTACCAAAAATAAATTCAATTAAGAAAATGAAACGTGACAAAAGGCCTGCAATGCTTAGTAATCTATCAAAAATATATAGTTATTTCAGTGCACAGGCATCAGTTGCTTTACTCTGAGATAAAGGCCCTTTTACTTACCCAGAAGGGCAATCATGATCGTCACTAGTGTTTACTGGACATTTAGCACATACCAGAAGTTTCATATGTATTTTCTCATTTACCTTCCCCACAACCCTTTAAGATAGGCTCTAAGATGATCCCAACTTTACAAAAAAAAGAAACTGAGCTTAAAGAGAATACATCTCTTGCCCAAGAGCACAGCTGGCAAGGGGTGGGGCTCCCGTCTACTAGTGTCCACAGCCTGAGGCCTCAACTCCACTCTGAACATCTTCTGAGCGAACACACTAAATTGTCAGGTGATTCCCCATCAGTTACACTTCTCATCCAACTTCACCCTATTTTCAATCTCACTGAGACCAGAGGCCTCCTCTCAAATAAAGAACCAATGAATGATGAGCCATTAACAACTTTCAAATGTAAAAGCAAAGCTTGGAATCTGAAACAGAACTGAAATGCCCGACTCGAAATTCAAAAATTTTTAGTTCAGCAGTAACATCCAGGATTTTAATCCACTTCCCCCATTTTTAACAGATGATTTCTCCCTTGTTTGCTGGAGCTACTAAAATGAAGGCTTTAAAATAAAGAATGATGAGTTTTCTCTATGGCAAGGAAATTCGCATTCCTAGGATCCATATCCAATGTGATCCTTTCCATACCACATTTTCGTTGGTGCCTTGGAGATGTGCACAGCAGCTGTGGACATCTCCCTTCGGCCTCACTCCCTGGACACCGCACGGGGAAGATGGCAGTGATGCCACATACGCTGGTGCCCTGGAGATGCAAATAGATACCAAGAGAGAACGCAATCGGCAAACACAGTGCGGCACAGGGCCTGTTTTATTTGCCCCTGGAGGTTCAAAAGTGGAAGACAAAGTATGTACCGTGTCTGTCGGCAGAAGTGACAATTCATTATCTGAGAACACAATAGCTAATGTTCATGGCTTTAAAATAAAAGGAAAGGGGAAATAATTTTTCATCTATAATGGGTTTGATAGATCAGAGCTCTGATTTTCCCCTCCCCACTGGATTATTAAGTACAAAGTCAATATGAATATGCAACAGAGTTGTGTCCTGCTTTCGTTTTTTGGCAAACTGGTCTTTGCTCCTAATTCCCAGCAGTATTAATTAACAATGCATAATTTTAATAGAATGCTTGAAAGTACAGGACTGGCACTGTAAAAATTAACTGTCTTGGGGTGATTTCCTGTAGACACCGTTAATCAATATTATGCCATCTTACAAGTAGCTGCTCGTCTGCTTCCTAGGGATTCAAGAGAGGAAGGAATGAGAATAAGGTGGCCACGTGCTCTGCAGGTGTGTGGGTGGCATCTGAATTTTTAACATTTTGGGTTGTAAAATCCTGGAAAGAAAATGAATAGTTTGGTGTTTTCAGCTAAAGCTGAAGTTCTGGAGAAGTTTTCAGAGTGATAGAGATGAAATGATTTAATTAAGCAAGGTATGAATGAAGACTTCTCATAACAATGCTACCTAAAATTTGATCACTTGTTTGAAGCCAGACTCTGGGAATTACACCTATTTATGTCAAGGAGGATTGTACGTAATTGTTTGGCAGGTTCAGAAATAAAATGATGTGGTATATATCACAGAGAGTGAAAATCTTTAGATCAGTGTGAATATTGCAAAGAACCTTTACTTTAAAATAAAAGAACATGAGTTCCAGGCCTGGCTCTTGCACCGTCTTACAACCTTGGGTAAGACAATGTAGTAAGTAGCATTCCCTTCTCAGGGTCAAAGTTTCCTGACCTATAACGCGAGGGAGTAAGTGATCTCTAAAATTCTAGTTTTTATAATTCAAAAAGACACACACACCCCCATGTTCATTGCAGCACTATTCACAATAGACACGACATGGAAGCAACCTAAATGTCCATTAACAGATGAATGAATAAAGAAGATGTAGTATTATATATGCCATGGAATATTACTCAGCCATAAAAAAGAAAGAAATAATGCCATTTGCAGCAACATGGATGAACCTAGATTATTATCATACAAAGTGAAGTAAGTCAGAAAGAGAAAGACAAACACCATATGATATCACTTATACGGGGAATCTAACTAGGACACAAATGAACCTATCTCTGAAACAGAATCACAGACATAGAGAACAGACGGGTTGGTGGTTGCCAAGGGTGAGGGGTTGAAGGTGGGATGGAATGGGAGGTTGGGATTAACAGTTATAAGCTTTTATATATAGAATGGATAAACAACAAGGTCCTACCGTATGGCACAGACAACTATATTCAATATCCTATGATAAACCATAATGGAAAAGAATACTAAAAAAAAAGAATATACATGTATAACTGAATCACTTTGCTGTACAGTAGTAATTAACAGAACACTAGAAATTAAATATACCTCAATAAAAATAAACAAAATAAAGTTCTAGTTTTAGAGTTCCTTCATTTAAAAACAAAGGTCTTCTTTTTTATTGGAGTAAAATTGATTTACGACGTTATGTTAGTTTCTGCTATACAATGAAATGGATCAGCTATATGTATACATTTATCCCCCCTTCTTGGACCTCCCTCCCACCCCACTCCCCCATCCCATCCATCTAAGTCATCACAAAGCTATAACGCAGGTTCCCACTAGCTATCCATTTTACACATGGTAGTGTATTTATGTCAAACCTAATCACCCAATTCATCCCACCCTCCCCTTCCCCCCACTGTGTCCACACGTCCGTTCTCTACAACTGCGTCTCTATTCCTGCCCTGGAAATAGGTTCAACTGTACTATTTTTCTAGATTCCACATATATGTGTTAATATATGGTATTTGTTTCTTTCTGACTTACTTCAGTTGGTATGACAGAACCAAGGTGCATCCACATCTCTACAAATGACCCAATTTCATTCCTTTTCATGGCTGAGTAAAATTCCACTGTATATACATACCACATCTTCTTTACCCATTCATCTGTCGATGGACATTTAGGTTGTTTCCATGTCCTGGTTATTGTAAATAGTGCTGCAGTGAACATTGGGGTACATGTGTCTTTTTTTCTTTTTTTTCGGCTGCGTTGGGTCTTTGTTGCTGCGTGCAGGCTTTCTCTAGTTGCGGCGAGCGGGGACCACTCTTCGCTGTGGCGCGTGGTCTTATCGTTGCACTGGCTTCTCTTGTTGCGGAGCATGGGCTCTAGGTGTGTGGGCTTCAGTAGTTGCGGCATGCAGGCTCAGTAGTTGTGGCTCGCGGGCTGTAGAGCGCAGGCTCAGTAGTTGTGGCGCCCAGGCTTAGTTGCTCCACAGCATGTGGGATCTTCCTGGACCAGGGCTTGAACCCGTGTCCCCTGCAATGGCAGGCGGATTCTTAACCACTGTATCATCAGGGAAGCCCCATATGTGTCTTTCTGAATTATGTTTTTTTCAGGGTATATGCCCAGTAGTGGGATTGCTGGATCATATGGTAATTCTATTTTTAGTTTTTTAAGGAACCTCCATACTGTTCTCCATAGTGGCTGTATCAATTTACATTCCCACCAACAGCGCAAGAGGGTTCACTTTTCTCCACACCCTCTCCAGCATTTATTGTTTGTAGGTTTTTTATGATGGTCATTCTGACCTGTGTGAGGTGATACCTTATTGTAGTTCTGATTTGCATTTCTCTAATAATTAATGTGTTGAGCATCTTTTCAAGTGCCTCTTGGCCACCTGTATGTCTTCTTTGGAGAAATTTCTATTTATGTTTTCTACCCATTTTTTGATTGGGTTGTTTTTTTTTTTGATATTGAGCTGTATGCGCTGTCTGTATATTTTGGAGATTAATCCATTGTCTGTTGCTGCATTTGCAAGTATTTTCTCCCATTCTGAGCGTTGTCTCTTTGTCTTGTTTATGGTTTCCTTTGCTGTGCAAAAGCTTTTAAGTTTCATTAGGTCCTATTTGTTTGATTTTATTTTCATTACTCTAGGATGTGGATCAAAAAAGATCTTGCTGTGATTTATGTCAAAGAGTGTTCTTATGTTTTCCTCTCAGAGTTTTGTATCGTCTGGTCTTACATTTAGGTCTTTAATCCATTCTGAGTTTATATTTGTGTGTGGTGTTAGGTAGTGTTCTAATTTCATTCTTTTACATGTAGCTGTCCAGTTTTCCCAGCACCACTTATTGAAGAGACTGTCTTTTCTCCATTGTATTTCCTTGCCTCCTTTGTCATAGATTAGTTGACCATAGGTTCGTGGGTTTATCTCTGGGCTCTCTATCCTGTACCATTCATCTATATTTCTGGGTTTGTGCCAGTACCATACTGTCTTGATTACTGTAGCTTTGTAGTATAGTCTGAAGTCAGGGAGTCTGATTCCTCCAGCTGTTTTTCTTTCTAAGGATTACTTTGGCTATTCTGGGTCTTCTGCGTTTCCATACAAATTATAAAATTTTTTGTTCTAATTCTGTGAAAAACGCCATTGGTAATTTGATAGGGATTGCATTGAATTTGTAGATTGCTCTGGGTAGTACAGTCATTTTGACAATATTGATTCTTTCAACCCAAGAACATGGTATATCTCTCCAGCTATTGTAAACTGTAAATCAACTATACCTCAATACAAAATAAATAAATAAGTAAAATAAAGTTCTAGTTTTAAAGTTGTTTGATTTAGAAACAAAGGTCTTGGAGAAATTCACACAAAGACGGAAAACCACACATACTGTTCAGCAAATGCTGAACACCTGGGCATGCTACTTTTCTAGGCCTGATATGTCCAACACTGCAGCGCTGAGGCACATGTGACTATAGAGCAGTTGAGAAGTTCTGTAAGTGTCAAAGACACATCAGATTACTGAGACGCAGTATGAAAAAAAAGAATGCAAAATATCTCCTTAATAATTTTTATATTGATTGCATTGGATATAATATCAGGGATGCACTGGGTTAGATAAAATGTATTATCAAAATTAATTTTATTCATCTCTCTTTTCTGTTCCTAATGTGGCTACCAGAAAACTACAAGTCACGTATGTGTTGCATTCTATTGCTATTAGACAGCACTGGCCTAGATCCTGGTTGCTTAGCAATCCCCAGTCTTAAGGAACTTGAACTCTAAGGAAGGCAGGAAAGAATAAACAAGCAAGTAATTTAGGTAACAGTGCTATGAAGATAATAAAATAAGAAATTTTGCTGGAATGTTTTTCTTTAGATAAGGTGGTCAAGGAAGATCTTTAAGACAAGGCGACATTTAAGCTGAGACCTGAATGATGAGACATGGCAGCTGGACACATATCTGGGAGAAGAACGGCCCACAAGGAAGAAACAGCAAGCCCCAAAACCCTGAGGCAGATGCCGACTCGGGATGTACGAACACTAAAATACTTACACTTAACACAACATTTACCAGAAGTATTATTTAGGCTCCATAATGGATTTACTGGGTACCAACCATTGTTTTAGGAACTGTCACATACATCATCATCCCATTTAATCTTCCCAATGACTCTCTCTTTATAAAATTGTAACAAAGTGTTTATTATACAGATGAAGAAACAAAAACCCAGAAGGTTGGAGGGACCTGCCTGAGGATGCCCAGTGTGTAAGACAGAGTGGGGATTGAAGCTCCCGTCTTCACACCTGAGATTCAGGCCTCTTTCCCTCTGGTCTCCTCAGTCATCTTCACCCAAAGTACACAGAGGAAGCCAAAAAGATTTCCCAGGAGATGTGTGATGTCTTTGCCACTCTTTTCTGGGCTGCTCTTTATTGCTCAGTGGCTCACAGAAGAAGTGAGTTTGGAGAAATGCAATCACCACCATGAGCTATTTGACAAACTGGAGACACAAGTTTGCCCTCAGGCATCTAGACAACATTGTTCATTTTGAGAAAGGAAGGAAGAAATTCTTAATTCCTTTCCCTTCCCTCTCTTCCTCTTAATTATTGAACATTTTGTCTTCATTACATTTGTTAGACGCTTAGCAAGCCCTTTTGTCTGTGGTTCAAATGGCTTTACAGAGACGGCTGAACAGTACAGACCTGGGAGGCAAAGATATCTGGGTTGGAATCATCTCAGCTTCACCACTTACAGCTGTATGATCTTGAACTACACAACCCTGACACGCTCTAAGTCACCATTTCTTTATACGAAAAAAGGGTATAAAAGTACCTGTCCTTAGGGTTGTCCTGAGGGTTAAATTAGAGGATCTGGAGGAAGTAGCCATCCCAGAAGCCCGTGGCAGCCCCTCAACCAATGAATACTATACAATTCTAGGTCTGATCACGCTTTAGAAGAGGTTACACTGCACTCCTAGCCTGGAAAAGCTAAGGCGTAAGAAGTGTGAGCCGCCAAGATCCTTGGGCACCCATGGGTTAAATGATGATCCCTTATGCTTCATTCTGCAACATAACTGATATGTTTCTGTAAATTAGAATCTCCACATTCTCAGTCCCAACTAAATCTATTCTCCATAAGATATCACTGGGGCAATGGCAAAATTGGAAACCTTTCTTTGGTCTGAACTATTTTCCCTCTAGAATGACTCCTTCTATGAAATAAAATATCTCCAAGTTCATAAACTAAAACAGTTTCTGAAAGCAGAACCACTGGTTTATTTGAGATTCCAAACGGAACCTCTGAATACATTCAAATAACACCAGCTTCAGCCTTTACACTGCAGCTCTTTTTCCAAAAACAGAGTACACAGGCTGAAAGTTTTCAAGGATGTCCCCTTCAGGCTATAACATGAACTGCTAAGCCCAGCTCCTGGGAAATGGTTTGCTGCTTCACAAGGATCTCAATCTGAGCCACTGGAGGAGAGATTTGTACACCATGAAATTATTGGGAGGGAGAGTGGGCAGGGAATGGCATGCAGATACAACCTCAAACATTTTTATACCTACATACTGATGAAATACAAACAGTATTCCCTGGTTACTACTGATTCTGTTTCTGAGAATTCGGATCAGCTATAGCAATAACCAACCAAATCCAAATGGGTTCGGGGTAAAAGATGGGATGTCTTTTCTCTTGTCTAATTGTGTGACTTGTCCCAATAAGCAGATTGTTCCCTGTTAGGGAAGTGAATGAACTCCTTCAGCCCCAAGACACCCATTCCATTCAAAATGCCCGACACAACCTTCTGTCCATCCACCAAACCACTTTTCATATTTCTTTCTTTTTTTATTATTTATTTTGGCTGTGTTGGGTCTTTGTTGCTGCACACAGGTTTTCTCTAGTTGCGGCGAGCAGAGGACACTCTTCGTTGCGGTGTGCGGGCTTCTCATTGTGGTGGCTTCTCTTGTGGAGCACAGGCTCTAGGCACGTGGGCTTCAGTAGTTGTGGCGCACAGCCTCAGTAGTTGTGGCACACAGGCTCAGTAGTTGTGGCTCACGGGCTCTAGAGCTCCGGCTTAGCAACTGTGGCGCACAGGCTTAGCTGCTCCACAGGATGTGGGATCTTCCCGGACCAGGGTTCGAACCCGTGTCCCCTGCATTGGCACGTGGAGGCTCAACCACTGTGTCACCAGGGAAGTCCCTCACTTTTCATATTTCTTTTCAAGTCTAAATCACAGGCTATCTATCACCCACAAGTGTCTTTCCAAACTACTGCAAACTTTTCGGCAAGCATTGAATCAGGGGTGAGATTTGGGAGGGAAAAGAGGTATTTAGTTTACATGCAGTGTATTGAAGGGGTTGTAATTGAGAAGTCCTTTAAAATGAACATCAAGAGCAATCGTAGGAGATGCTGTAAAGAGGGACCCCCCAACTTCCCCCATCCCCATTCCTTTATCTTGTCATTATTGGGGTTGAATTGGATAGACTATACATAAGCTTCCAGGGAGCTTATGTCTCTTTCCCTGAGTCACTGCTCTGCCTCCTTTTACTGATGCCCCAGAATGGAAGTGAGATGGCAATTGTCCCAATTTCCCATTTCTAGAGCTCTGTAAACTCTTCTTTAGAAAAACCTTTAGGCATTATCTTAGCTCATGTGCACAGATCTAAAGATCAAGTATTACCTCATGTCGTAGACCAATATGTCCGTAGTATAAACTTTGCTCAGAGAGTGACAGGTTCCTGGCAGTGTGTTGGAAGACTCATTTGATTATCAGTAGGATTATGTTTAGCTCTAAGGAACACAGACAAACCCCAGTTCACCTAGAATTTAGACCATATTCTAGATGGAATATCTAGCCTGAATTTGCAGTTTTCGACTCACATATCTAAGGACGTGAACCTTGAAGGTAGTTGCTCTCCTGGTTTGTGTGACCAACTTCTCTGTTTCTCTTTCCTTCTAATACCTCAACATGACTGATAACCAAGTTAAAAGGTATGACTGAGAGGTCAATGAGCTAAAACCTCCTACCAGAGTTACCCCCCAAAAGGTAGAGATCTGGGACACATAGCAGGTGTTCAACAGACCTGACGTGGACATGAACCAATGCAATGCGGCTGCCAGCCAGCTGTGGGTTTCCCATCATCCTCCAAATTTATATCCAGGTAAAATACCTTCAAAGGATTTTTCAAGAAGATCCAAAAAGGGGCAGGAGACAGGAAAGAAGAGACAGGATGTAATTTAGAACTAGAGAGAAACTCAGAGTGCATCTAGTCCAATCACATCATTTCACTATGAGGAAATGAGGCCCAGAAAGACGAAAGCATGTCCAAGGACTCTGTGCTTATAAGGCCAGAGCTTAGAACATACCCCAAGTTCCATGACTATTAGGCTAATGTTCTTTTCCACGATGCAGTTTACCAAGCCCAAGAATAGCTCTGACTCTTCTTATCCTCAGACTATCCTCCAGCTGTCCGTGACGACAAAAATTCAGAAGACTTGGCATCGTGAACTGAAAGGACCACTGCTTTTAATGTCAGGCCTGGGGTCAAGTCTACCTGTGTGGAACTTCCCAGGAAGTTACCAGCAACCTTTCTGAGCTCCTGTTTTCTCGCTGGTCAAGTGGGGCTAATACTTGTCTTTGGTGCCTGTCTGAATTCTTGTGAAAGTCAAAGGATACAGGGAATGTGAAACTGCTGTGAAAAGCGTTAAGTGTAATGATTCTCAAATTCCACTGACCTAACAGACAGAGCACCGCCGGAGGGGACGAGAGAGAACACCTGAAAGTTTCCCCATCTTTACAGATATGGAAGTAAGTCAAGACCACTTCCCAGCAGCTCTGGGAAGGAAGGGAGAAAGACCGGAGGGGAAAGGATGAGAAAAAAATCCTGATATCATGGTGTCAGTAGGGTGACCAACTCTCCTGGTTGTCCCGATTTTAGCACCAGAAGTCCCATGCCCTGGGAAACCCCTGAGTCCCAGGCAAGCTGGGAGAGTTTGCCACCCTAAAATATAATCCTATTTAAAAAGCTAAAATGTGAGTCATTAGGACATTATATTCACTCACAGAAAATTAAAAACGTTTCAGTTAAGAACTGTTCAACGCCCGGCTATGAATTTTTCATGACCCCTCTTCTCCAAGTTCAGGAATATGAGGTAAGCCTAGGTAAGCGCTTTAAAACACATGTTTCTGCCTCTGATGGCCACCAGTTTATATCTCACCTCAGAGAACACTGTACACAGGAGACAAATAACAGCAAGGTAAAATGGGTGAGTAAAGAGGCAGGGGAAGAAGATTAGAACATGTCAAGGAATACAACTGGATAACCCTTCTGCTCTACCCAGCCAGCTACTGCCCTGCGTCCTGACTGCCTGTGTGCACAGGTTAAGCATCTTGGCAGTATCCAAAATGTTATTTAACCTCACATTTTGCCCCCATTCTTCTAAAAACTACTGAGAAACGCAGGCAGGTTCCTGACAACCCAGAATATCTCTGCCATCTATTGTTTTGAACGTGCATTTTCAAAATGCAAGATAGTAAAAGACATTGTTTCAACTTTATTCCAATTGGCTTTTCTGGTCAAGGGCCTTAAAGGAGCAGTTTTCTTGGCCAAGACCGGAAAGGGTGTCATATTTGATATTCTAAACTATTCATACCAAGTTCTGAAGTAGGAGTGGGCAGCCTGCCTGAACCAATTCTGAAATCTATTCCAAAGAGGTAATTCTGCAGTCAGGAGAAGAACTTCTTTCGAACTGTGTGCAGAATTCATACCAAGAAAAATGAGAGAGGCTTTGGAAAACTTCTGGTGTGCAACCACATTTGGAGGTTTTACCAAAATATTTATTCTGGTTCCTCCATCTCTCTAGAGCAGATTTTTGAACATATGGCTTAAGGACACTTTTTCTATCTTTCTGTCTCCCTCACCATTTTGTATTCCAGTTTTGTAAGTAGAGACACATATGAAAATGATACGTGTTTTTTTTCCTTTCAAAATATGGGGAAAATTAGACAATAAAATACACTAACAAGTGGCATTCCTGAAGGACTTATATAAAAAGTTTGCAATGAACTCTACTGGTATACAGTGAAAATGAGCATCTGAGATTTTTGTCCAGCATTATTCTTTCCATGACCCTTTTAGATGCCATGCAATTATGCCCATGTGGGGCTAAAAATAGTTTTAAATTCTGATGAGGTATAAAAGCAGGATAAAATGACAGGCATGGTACACTTACTACAATAATCGATAGTACCTCATACTTCTGTACTTTCAAATCTCCTTGAGAAAAATGATCTATATATACCAGAATGGAGTATTGGCTAGGAGAGGATGAAGAGGGCCCTATTTGTCCATGATGAATTCCAAAGACCATAAGACATCATTTGTCTTTAAAATTAAATCCAGTCAGGCTTCCCTGGTGGTGCAGTGGTTAAGAATCCACCTGCCAGTGCAGGGGACACGGGTTCGAGCCCTGGTCCAGGAAGATCCCACATGCCGCGGAGCAACTAAGCCCGTGTGCCACAACTACTGAGCCTGTGTGCCACAACTACTGAAGCCTGGGTACCTAGAGCCCATGCTCCACAACAAGAGAAGCCACCGCAATGAGAAGCCCGCGCACCGCAACGAAGAGTAGCCCCTGCTCGCCGCAACTAGAGAAAGCCCGCGCGCAGCAATAAAGACCCAACACAGCCAAAAATAAAAATAAACAAAATAAATAAATTAAAAAAAATAAAAAAAGAATATAAGGTTGCATTGTTACATTATAAAAATAATAATAATAAATCCAGTCATGTTTATACACTACACATTTCATCATCAGTCATAAGTTTATGATATGTTTTGAAAAAGACGTGTTCTGTTATGTTTTATTTTTTTAAACATCTAAGCTGTGGCTTATTTCTCTGGATGAAATCCTATGCGTGTTCCGGGCCTGTGTATCTTCCTGTCTGTCTCTACGCAATCTCCCTTTAAGAGCACTGGCTACATAATGAGAATACTTACTTTGTGCCAAGTCCTAAGGATTTTACAAATATTAACTTAATAAACTTAATTAATATTAAGAATAGTAGGTACTATTCTCATCCCCATTATACAGATGTGGAAATTGCGCACAAGAGGTTAAGGGACTTTCCCAAGGTCACAGAGTTAGTAGGTGCTGGAACTGGGATTCAAACCCAGTGGGGCCCCTGGTCTTCACTACCGCCACTCCAGCCCATACCATTTGCTGCCTACACTCCATACACCTGCTGTTTTCTAGTCCTTCAGTCCCTCAAAGGCTCTTGACAGCCTGTGTCTTTGGACACGTTTTCTTTGCCTACAGAATTCTTCCGTGCTGCCATCTTCTCATCATTCCCCTCTGAGCCTAAATGCCATAGACTTAGGAGGCCGTACCTGCACCTCCTCAAAATTTAAGTGTCTCTTCCCTGTCACTCTCTCTCTCTCTCTCTCTCTCTGTTTCTTGCTAACATCTTTCATAGCATTCATCACGATTTGTCATTGTTTTCATTTCTTGCTGGTTTCTATCAGACTTTCCCACTACCACATTCTCCACAAAAGCATTGCCTGTCTGGCTCACTAAGTACACTACCTGCCTCATAGAAGCCAATAAACAGTCACTGAATGAATGAAAGAACGAACGAATATTAAAGAAATCTCTATGTACGCAGTCTGGATAAATAGCCTAATTGGGACAACTTTCAGGCTAAACTGAAGCTATATCCAGGTGTAGGATCAGGAAAAGAGGTTCCAGATCAGGCTTAATTAGAGAAAGTGCTTCTCGTATATTCCATGAACGTGGGTTGGGTCCAATCTCAAGACCTTTCAGATATCCATCTCCTTGAAAATGGTTAAGAGTCATGATACAGCATTCTGTGTCAACTGCCAACAGCTGCCCGGACATGCACCAAGCAACTGGTAAATTCAAATCTAGAAGTAAGAAGGCTAGGCAGGATGGGAGCCAATCCTGCAGCCCCTACCCTCTTGTCCTGTATGTTTCCACCTTAGATTCTAACTTTTATATACAGCCTATCTAAAAGTTTGGTGCTACAAAGACAATTAGGTCCCCAATTATTTCTGTCCACCTCAGAACGATGCTAAGACTATAAAGTCTTACTTTTCAAAGCATTATCACATAATTATCTGAGCTTCCAAACTGAAGAGCCACTAGTCCTGAGTTATGCTGGGTAGAAATTCCTACTCGCAATTACCAGTGTTACAGGTCTTGCCCAAGATCAGAGGTCCCTTTACCTAGTTTCCATTCCAGCACTCGGAAGAAGAAAAGTTTCTTAACTGCAGGATCCGTTTGCTCTCAGAGGATGCCGCAAAGCCATGCCGTCACTTTGCCTGGGCAGAAGCCAGTATGTATCAGTGAGGGTCATGGCAAGAAACAGATGGGACACTCAAACTCGGTAATCTGAAGAGAAGTTAATAAGGTACTTATTTATAAAACTATGGGCAGGGTCTAAGATAATAACAACAACAACAAAAAGGGATGGTACAGTATTCCGGAACTAGCAATAGCGGGGTGTGGTTACTACCAGTAGACATGAAAGGCAAGAGGGGCCAGCGGTTCCCAGAACCAGATTCCAGAACAATCAGCTGTGGGGAGTGGGTGTATGGAGTAGGCCACCTGACAAGGAGTTGCGGCCTTCGGAGGAGTGCAGACAGCCTGTGGCGACCAAGGCCAGGAAGAGACAGAGGAATAAATATCCCAGCTCACTCCTCCTCAGACCACCCACTGATCCAACCCAACTGGAATCTGAAGTCTAAGAAAATGGTATGACCCAAGGATGCGACCACAAACCTCTTCCCCTGTGAGCTGCACCATACAGCATCACACAAGAGTGGTCCTCCACAGAACAGGTTTTGGCAAATGCTGGAGAAGGGGACCTCTGTTCTCTCCGGCTCCGGCATTCTGTGACTCTCACCAGTAATGAGCAGGAAGGCATAGGACATATGCAGCCAAAAGTCAAGTCACGACACTGTCACCCTGTGTTAACTGACATTATTACAGAATTACAGCAAGACCCACGATTCAGCATGCAGTCCTTGGCCACTGGATTAACAACTGTGGAGAGGCAAAAAGAAAAAAAGGGGGGGGGTTGGATAAAATAGCTGAAATTCATCCAAATTTATTTTTTAAATGAGGCTGGAGGTTACTGAGAATTCACAAGAACCTTTTTTTTTTTAACATCTTTATTGGAGTATAATTGCTTTACAATGGTGTGTTAGTTTCTGCTGTATAACAAAGTGCATCAGTTATACATATACATATGTTCCCATATCTCCTCCCTCTTGCGTCTCCCTCCCTCCCACCCTCCCTACCCCGCCCCTCTAGGTGGTCACAAAGCACCGAGCTGATCTCCCTGTGCTATGTGGCTGCTTCCCACTAGCTATCTCTTTTACGTTTGGTAGTGTATATATGTCCATGCCACTCTCTCGCTTTGTCACAGCTTACCCTTCCCCCTCCGCATATCCTCAAGTCCATTCTCTAGTAGGTCTCACAAGAACCTATTAATTGCCTTCCCAGAATCATGATTGTGACAAGAGGTTCATACCAGATGCTCCTAAATATAATGAGACTAATTTGTAAACGTTCCCATAATGCACTAATTCTGAAGAAGCTCGCTGTCAGGGGAAAGTTTCTCCTGACCTCAGTTAATGACCTCCTTACCTCGTGAAGCATGAAGATTGATAGATCTTGTAATTTTATCCCCCTTAATTTAACTGCAGATGCTATTCTTGGGCAACTTGGTGATCACAAGATTTGAAATATTGATAAGAGTCTATAGGACGGCAGTAAAGAAAGAGCGGTTTTTAACAGACTGTGAAGGAACTTACAGCTTGTTAAAGAAAACTGGCTGCAGCTCAAAAATGCATGGGAAACTGACAGAGTGGGAAGCATTTAAGATAGAGTCAAGGAAATAAACCATAAAATTTATATTTATGAAGCCAGCAATGCCAAATGAGCAACAAGAACCAATGTGGCTGAGCGCGGAGGGGAAGACATACGTAACAGCAGAGAAGCAAGGAATATTAGAAAAATAAAAATGCAGGTGTACACCGCAATATTTCACCACCTCGACATCTGCAGCTAAGAAATGTTGGGAATATTCCTGCCTTGGAGGCAGCTCTGCCTTGGTTGGTGATGGACTGCCCAGCACCTAAGCCACCCCAGCACCTGGAACGGGCATTTACTGGGGATCCCTACACATGCCCCAGGCCTTGCTCCCCTCCCTCTGCCACCAGGCCGGCTCCTGCGACATCTGTACAACAGAAGACCCAGCTGTCACGTTAGGAAATTCAGCTGCACAACCTGCAGGGCTGTGAAACGTAACAGCCTTTGTGAGAAGAAGTCCTTAGAGCGTAAGAAAATGCATTTTGTGCAGAATACATTTCTTCTGGGCATCGTCAGGGGATGCTGTCGTTTTCTTCAAGCTATAAACCGACCCTAATCTACAGGGGTATTATGACGCCCAGCCAAGAAAGAAAAAATTTTTGACAATTATCAGTTAAATTCCTTGCCATTCTACTGAGATAGACAGTATTCTCTCTATCTGAGAGATGAAGAAAGCAAAACAGAGAGAGTTTCAGCAACGGGACCAGCCAACCGAGCAGTGGGGAGTCACCGTCACAGCCAAGAGGGAAAGTGTGTTCTCATAATTTCTGATATCATTACCCCTAGAACTTGAGAACAAAGGGATTAAAAGTGGTACCTTGAAAAAAAAAAATAGTACCTTGAGCTCTTTCTCCAACTGACTTTACTCATTTCTATGGACTATTCCTTAACTACCAGGAAAGGAAAGTAGAAGAGGAGTTATATTGATAAAGTAAAATATGGAGGGGAGGGAGGAGAGGTTGTTGGCATCAAAGTCAAAGAGTCGAACCGGGAGTTACAGTCCTGGCTCTGTACCGTGGAAAACTCTGTGGCTGGAGCTCTTGGGGAAAGTGCTTTAGATCTGCTCAGAAGAGATGAAATAGAATGACATCTCCTGAAGGTAGGCACCGTAACACAAAGACAACACCCTGGGCTGAAAGGCCATCGGGCTGGGATTCTAATCCCAGTTCTGCTATCCTCAAGGTCTGAATGACAGCGAGCAAATTGCTGAGGTGCCTTCTGATCTGAGGTTGTTTGCCAAAGAATGGAAGTTCCCTCCCTCTCTGTCTGCAACCCCTCCATCTCTCTGTTCATAAGTGAAACATACTTAAACCAAATGGCCTAGAAGAACTGAGCTTTTAGAGAGAGTCTCCCTTCAGACACCTGACAAATCAGCTTCCTACGGTTTCTGTTAAGCCAGAACCTATACTCAGCAGCATGATAAGCCCCCTGGATTGCAACCGGTATTTTCCATCTTTCTAAGTTTTTTGATAACTGAGCTCCTGTCTGTCATGCCTCTGGGGCCACAAGTTGCCTAAAAAGGGCTCAGGGTGAAAGTTCTCAAACTTCCTGAAAAATCAAGACCAAGGTGCTACAACATAGCATTCAGAATTCTCTGAAATGCAAACCCTCTACTGCCGTAATGGAGTCGGAGTATCTACCCCATGTACCAGAACTCACGATAAACAGTTGATGGACTATTTTTGTCAATCTGTTTCCTTTAAGTTCTGAATGTCTTGGATTCAATATTAGAGGTTTCCTTTGCTCCCTTGTAAGAGCCACTGCCTGACAAGCATAGAGAAAAGTACAGTGACATGTTTTTATAGAACATATCACCAAAGCCTTATTATGAAGCTGGAAGCATTAGGTTTTTGAATATATATTTTAAATAAATAGGAAATAATCATGGGCTCCGAACAATTGTAAAATTAGAGGTTCCAACATTATTCTAACAGATGGCACCCTGCTTTGTGTTACCGTGTTAGAGATAGCAACGGTCTTCATTATACAGAAATATTCTTCAGTTGTGTGATCTTCATAATAGGGATTAAAGAAAGGGTATAAATACAGTAATTTAGCAGACCTTATTGTTGGAAGGTGCTTACTGTCTTCTAACTTGCAGCATGAGGCTGCCGCTTGAAAAACATTTCCCTGCTGTTTTGTAGCAGCAGGGAGAATACAACACATTGTTGTTAAGGTTGTTGATTCTAACTAGCTTTCATTAGGTATAAAAACCCATAAAGAATCAATAAACACTTTGTGTTTTTCTAAAGAGCATTCAAGGGTGGGGACTGTTAATGTGTTCATTATATCCAAACAGTCTAACCCAAGAGAAATAATGAGGAAAAAGATGAATAGAAAATGGAAAATACTCTCCGTTAGTAATGCTTTCCAGGCAGTAAAGCATTTTAAGTCAATAACTTGCTTACTACTTATGGGTCAGCACAATATTTTCTAAATTCCCTTATATAACTGGCCATCTATGTTTAATGGGATTTTCTGCACAAATATTACGTAATCCCTAACCGAGCTATTAGCTGTTCATGTCAACTGTCCATCTTGATTCAATCCTTCTAAGCTAGCCTTACCTATCCCCAGATGACAAGGCTAGTAGCCAATTAAAAAACTGCTATGGCTTTTTCAGCTCTGTCTCAGCACTGCCTATTGACCCTGCAAAGCCTACTACAATGCTACGAACATGTCAGGTGCTCAATAAATGCTTTGTATATAGAAATGAATCCGCTCTGATAATTGTAGTTTATTTTCTCAAAATTACTTGCTGGTAGTACAGCTGGATTCAAAGGAAAACTATCTGTGGAAACTGGACTGAGACAAACTGGACTGAAACTCATTATTTATTATTCTAATCATTTTTAAGAAGACAGATCCTTTTGAGAAATTGATGGAGGTAATGAGCTCTCTCCCCAGAAAAATGCACATGTACACATACACATCTGAGTTTACATACAGGTTTGGGTGGTTCCATTAACCTTTTAAAGGATCATAGGTTCCAGGTTAAAAATCCCTGATCTCTCAAAGCAATAAAATGGTCACAGAAGCGCCGGTGATTCACATGACATCAACTTTATTGATATGTACTAGATTAGATGTGAGCAAACGACCAAAACCTTTATAGTGTTATACAATGCAATTTTAAGAACATCCATTGTATGAATATTACAGGGCATTCAAATCGTGGAGCCTGGGATTTCCCTGGGGGTGCAGTGGTTAAGAATCCTCCTGCCAATGCAGGGGAGATGCGTTTGATCCCTGGTCCAGCAAGATCCCACATGCCACAGAGCAACAAAGCCCGTGCGCCACAACTACTGAGCCTGTGCTCTAGAGCCCGCAAGCCACAACTACTGAGCCCACGCACCTAGAGCCCGTGCTCCGCAACAAAACAAGCCGCCGCAATGAGAAGCCCGCGCACCGCAAAGAAGAGTAGACCCCGCTCGCCGCAACTAGAGAAAGCCCGCACGCAGCAACGAAGACCCAACGCAGCCAAAAATAAATAAATTTATTTTAAAAAAAGAAGCAAATGTGGAGCCTGATTATTTCCTTCTCAAAAAATTTTTTCAAGCTACCTAAGACAGTAAGCATCTTGAAGCCAGGGCGTCATGTCTTTGAAGTCACAGTCTCTACCATACAGTTGGCCTTTGGTGAGAATTTGTTGCTGTGTGTTGGATGAACACATGGCTCCCTTGCAGTTTCTGTAAATAGCTTTGCTTCATTTAAGTCCTGGCATTTAGGTCATTAAAAGCTTGCGTGAATGTGCAAAAAGCCTCTGTCAATTGAAGATTACTCAGAAAAGAAGATAAAGTGTATCTCAAACTGTAATGTGAGTCAATGGGAAAAGTGATTTACTTTACAAAAATGAAATTTACACAAAACTAGGGCATAAATCAAGATCTCCTCTCTCTCATGAATAATTTGAGTCACCTAGTATAATTTATAGCCTTTGTCATGAAACCAATTTAAAACCCTATTCCAGTTTTAGTGTATCTTCTGTGAAAGCTAGCACAAATCCTGATACAGGAAACTTGTCTCAGTTGCCAAAATTTTTTTTTCTGCAGTAAGGGATGTGAACTCTTCAAACATCAGGCATTTTTCGTTCTGCCTTTCTTTTTTAGCTCTTTGCTGAGACAAATTTTGAAGTCTGCTAGATCACTGTCACAAAGAATTCTCTTTAAGTGAAGGTAACACAGAGCCAGTGGCTTCAACTAAGGAAACAAATAGCATATTGAGGGGGATTACTTCACTCTTCTTCTGGAAATGGCAGAAAATTCCAATCTCCTGATTAGCGGAAAATATTCATGAGAAAGGATTTTTTCTTACTCCAAGCAGGAACACCTTATTACAGCACAATCCCTTTTACCAATAAGCCTCTCAGCTATGAGGTGCCAAACTGATTATCCAGGAATTTAGCTTCCTCCATTTATTCATTAGTTTGCTGAGGCTGCTGTAACAAAACACAGCAGACTGGGTGGCTTGAACAACAGACATTCATTTCCTTACAGTACGGGAGACAGGAAGTCCAAGATCAAGGGCTCAGCAGATCTGGTTTCACCTGAGGCCTCTCTGGCTTACAGATGGCCTCCCTCCTACAGCCTCTGCACACACCCCCTATGTCCCTCCCTCTCCTTGTAAGGACAGTGATCCTATTGGATTAGGACCCCACCCGAATGGCCCCATTCTGATTCAATCACCTCTATAAAGACTGTATCTCCAAGAATGAAATAGTGCCACGTGCAGCAAAATGGATTGACCTAGAGACGATCATACTGAGTGAAATAAGTCAGACAAAGACAAATATCATGTATTGCTTCTATGTGGAATCTCAAAAATAATAACACAAATGAACTTACTTACAAAACAGAAACAGATTCACAGACTTAGAGAATGAACTTACGGTTACCAGGGGGGAAGGGTGGGAGGGACAGACTGAGAGTTTGGGATTGACATGTACGCACTAAAAAAAAAAAAAAAAGACTATCTCCAAATACAGTTACATTCTGAGGAAATGGGACTTCAACATATGAATTTGGGGGGGAGACACAATTCATCCCATAGTGCTCCAGAATCCAGGAATCTGACAGCTTGCCCTCTCATAGCCCTGTGTTCACTGACCACCTCTAGCTACACTTTACTCTCCAAGGATCAGGCTTAGAATCCCAAGACTTCTTTCTGGCCCCAGGGCCCACAGTGTCTCTGATGCTATTACAGATTCACTTCTGCTTACCTTCTTACTGCTGCCATAGTTACTAGGGACCAGGCAAAAGAGTTCTATGTAGAATTCTGAGTGACTTCTTTCTTCTACTTGACTGTGTGTATGTATGTGTAGGTACTCTTTTGATATAAAAAAACAAGCCTCTAGTCCCTTGTTTGAATTTAAGCATCAATAAATCAATGACAATAATTCCACTTACATTTGTGTAGAATTCTACATTAAGAGGGGAACTGTGGAAGAAAGTCTAACAAAAGTGACAAAAGGGACAGCCAGACAGAGGTAAGAGAACTGTGAGAGAATGATGCTAAAAGAAGAAAGGAGGAGATTCAAAAGTTGATAGATGCTTTGAGGGATATTGACCAATAAAAGATCAGAGAGCTTGGAAATTAAGAAATAACTGATAATCTTAAGAACAGCTGCAGTGGAGTGGAGTAGAATTTTGGAAGCCAAATATAACTGGTTGGGAGTTGAATAAGAAGTGGTTAACAGAATAGTGAATACGAGACTACAACAAGTAGATTGAAGGGTGGCTGGGGGAATGTGGAGGGCCAAGAAACGAGTTTGTCAGGATGGGTGAACACGGTCATAGGCTAGGACAGGGAGAAAGGGCAAAGAAATTGTTAATTAGACTGAGGGAGAATCTAACAAATGAAGCAAGGTTTGGGGAGAAGAAACGGCATCCAAGAGATAAAGCACAGACAAGGAAATAACAAGAAGTTGCTAATAAAGTTAGTAAAAAAAAAAAGAAAGCCCACATCCATCCTAAAAAGAAAGCCCACATCCATCCTTAACAGGGCACATCGGAAAGGATGATTGCCAGCACGGCCGACAGGAGAGGCATCTACGCCTCTGTTGGGGTTGGTAAAACCAGACAATTTCAGTAGCTCCCATTCGATGCCCATTTGAGATACATGACATGTTTTTAGATGGCAGCTGGGAAAAGGAGGCCTTTGGGGATCCGGGCTCATGTTCAAAAACTCATTTTGCTGAAAAAAAAATCAATTAAGCAAAGAGTCAATTCACCAAATTTATCAGTTTATTTAAATTTTGTTTATCTTAACTGTACGTTTACAGCAATCAGTATTGGATGAGATTTAACAGATTTTTGAAGATTTGGGGGAAGTTTTTGTTGACTGATTTTCATTTGTTCTTCATGCCACCCTTACAAAAGCAAAGTATCATGGAGTGCTTTAATCTCATTATGAGCATAGCTAATATCTAGAAAAGTACATGTAAATACCAGGAATCAAAATGTCAGGGTTTCCTAAGGAGGGTTTTGTCTTGCCCACTCTTTGCCCTATTTAAGGCTGTTTGGCCAAAATTTTCAAGTAGAATAGCCCACCTATATTGTTATCATAGCAACTAGTAGCCAAAACTTAAAATATGGTATAGCTGCTCTTATTGCTTCATAGTTAACTTTTTCCGCCCCCAAAAAGCACAGTACTCCCAAGATGCAAAGGGTCAGTGAACGTGTCAGCTACTGAGTAAAACTCATCATAGGGAATTGTCCCGAGTTCCGCCTCTGAAAGCTCTGCCATGGCCTTCAAAAGCTATCATTTTTTAAAGTATATGTCTGTCCATCACTTAGCGCATAGCTATGTTACTTGGGCTTTTTATGACAGCTGCAAGAGGCAAGTTCAAGATTTGCTGTAAGGGTACCAGGAATCTAGGGCAGCATCAGCGACAGGATCACTAGGGGACCTGTGATTCCAAGGCCAGGATGTGCAATCAGCTCCATAGAAAACTGGCTCATTGGAGCCAGAAAAGACTTGTGCAAGAGTGACCACTAGGGACACTCTGAACTAATATATCATGTGACCTCTCCGTCAAAATTTTGTATTTAGATTTAATGTAGTTTGACTCTGAAGTCCTAATCACATGGTCCTTTATAATAATTCCATCTAAGCAGCCTTATATTCTTTCCCATCTTTGAATGGTTCCAAATTCCATTTTCTGCAACTGTCAACAAGAAGTCGATGCCTTTGGAATGCTTTACATAGTAGCTAAACATTTATTTCCTAAAAGACTGATACGAAATATACAAGTGCCAAGATAAATTTTATTGGGGCCAAAAACATACTTCTCTTTAATGAGAGAATAACAAATTGGATTATATAAACATCTTTCTAGAGCCCTTTGGGGATGAAAGAGGATACCTTCTGACCCTTCCATGTTGATCTACAGCCTCATAAGGAATCTGGTGCACAGCCCAGAGTCAGATGCTGAGCCACACTCACGAAGTCAGCCGCAAAGCATGTAGATAGGACAGTTCTCCATAGTGGTTAAAAACTGGAGTCAGGTTTCCGAAGTGTAAGTTCTGGTCAGCAATAGGTTCAAATCACTTATTACTTAATATTTGACAAGTTATTTAATCTCTTTCTGCCTCTGTTTTATCTTTCATGAAATTAGGTGGGAAATGGATGAACCTGAGTATGTGTGGTATATATGCATATACTTGGCACATAATATACACTCAATAAATATTAGCCCTTTTGTACACAACAGAAAAGTTTATAGATGGCAACTTGGGATCACACACGTTACTTTGTAAATTCTTCCCTTTTTGCTTTTCACAAGGCAAGTCTAAAAAGTTGGACTTAAATTAAATGCTATTGTTTCTCTGATACAGAATTTATTCACTCATTCAAGAAATACTTATGGGGGGGGTGAGGGATGCATTGGGAGTTTGGGGTTAGCAGATGCACACTATTACATATAGGATGGATAAATAACAAGGTCCTACTGTAGAGCACAGGGAGCTATATTTAATATCCTGCGATAAACCATAATGGAAAAGAATACATACGTATGTATAACTGAATCACTTTTCTGTACAGCAGAAATTAACACAACATTGTAAATCAATTATACTTCAATTTAAAAAAAAGAAAAGACAATTACTGAGTGAATACCATATGTCATGCTTTGTGCTAACGTGTAATAAAAAAAAGAGTGAAACATAAAACCCGTGTGGTCTCTACCCTCGAGGAGTTTACAGTCTAACAGGCAACAGTTCAAACTATAAATAAAACACAGTTAGAATGTGTGTGATGATGACAGGAAGGAGAAGAAGAGATGTAAAACAGATGTAATATTCAAAGTTTCCATCAGTTTAAACCTGCGCTTATGATAGGTGGCAACCAGAATCGCTGCCAGGCAAGAAGAGAGGTATTTCCTTCCCTGCACTAAAGGATATCCTCAAAGAAAATTAAACATGTACGGAGTTAGTCTCCTTTAATACACTTCTACCTGCATACGTTGAGAGAACTATAGCAGGATTCACCTATCTCACTGGAGAGTCAACTATTAAGCAATGAAATCTTTGCCTAAAAGAAAAATCCAAATAGAGAAAAAAGTGGGGGTAATAGGTCATGAACGATGCGGAGAGGGAAATTAGGAGAGAGTAGAAAATACTCCCCCTGACTGCTGTCCAGGCTCAGTCTTCTCTGCCCTGGAGCCATGTCCCTGTGCTACATTTACATCCTCATGGGCAGCTAGGAGGGCTGAAAAGTACACTCCAAAGAGTCTTGGGGACTCCGCACCACTGACCCCCTTCAGTATGGACGCACGTATCAGGGAGGCATCAATCCCTTGGACAGCTGTAACAGGCCTCTCCATGCCCAAATGAGAAACAGATTTGCACTAGCAGTACTGGTGACCAACTGCCTCAGTTTGCCTGGGGGCTGAGGCATGTCCCAGGGAGTGACTTTTGATGATAAAACTGGGACAGTCCCAAGCTAACCAGGACAGTTGGCCATCTTAATGGCAGGGAACTCTCACAAAGGCAGACGTCCGCTCTACGCTCTAGAGCATCTGCAGTGTGGGACCCCTGGTAATGGAGCGTGGTGGTCAAATACGGGGGTCTCTGGGGTCAGAGGACGTGTGTTCAAACCCAGCTTTCACTTACGAGCTGTGCAACCTCAGACATTTTACTCTTCCTCTCTAGGTCTCAATTTCCTCCTCTGCAAAATAACGATGTGCTTCAGTTTGCTGTAAGGATTAAATAAAGTAATGGCTGTGAAGCTTTCCACACACCACCTGGCACACTGGCAGCCTTCTCTACTTTAGGAAGCTCTCAACAAATATTTACTGAATGAACAAATACTTGCACGTACTTCTGATGAGTCTGTCATGTTCGTCACAGTTACAAACGGTTTTTCCTCTGGAAGGCGGGGGGTGTGGGATAATGAATACGACACCGCCACTGCCCAGCACCCCCACCCCACACCACCTCACAGCTCGGCATATGCCTTCCTGCACTCTTCAGGATCCAGTCCTGTTCCTTTAGAGTCTCCACATCCCACCAAGCATGTCTTGAGCAGAAGGACACTTCATTGTCCTAGCAATGGACAGTCACATTCTCTCCATCCCTCCCTTGCCCTCAGCCCAGGAAGACAGGGCTACCTCGTAATCCTTGCTACATGGGAAATATTTGGTTGATTCAGCCGGGATCCAAAGAGTGAGCAGCAAATGAAGAAGACAGAGAAGAACACGCTGTGCTTTCTCAAGGGTGTGGGGAAATGGACAGCAGGAGCCCAGTCAAATCCGATCTGTCGGGGCTTCCCTAGTGGTGCAGCGGTTGGGAATCCGTCTGCCAGTGCAGGGGACGCGGGTTCGATCCTTGGTCCGGGAGGTTCCCACATGCCGTGGGGCAACTAAGCCTGTGCACCACAACTACTGAGCCTGCACTTTAAAGCCCGTGAGCCACAACTATAAATAAAAGAAAAAAAAAATCCGATCTGTCAGGAGAGAAAAGCTGGGTTCCACCGGTTGGCAGGCTGGCTTTGAACTGAACCAAAAATGACCAACATGGCAAAGGGTTCACTGTATAAATGAAGCAGCTGACATGTATTATATAAACAGTAAGTCTAATGAGAAGGCATTTCAATTTCCAGAATAAGAGATTTCCAGACTCCCAGGGGAAGATGCAGGAGGGATAGAAAGAAATATTTAGAAAAAGTACAGAAAATACATTAATACTACCCATGAGCTTCAAAGAGTTGGAGACTTGTTCTTGGAGCATTTAAAAACTAAACTCAATAACCCCACCATGATTGTGATACCTACCCTTTGGACAGTCTCTCTCTCTCTCTCTCTCTCTCTCTCTCTCTCTCTCTCTCTCTCT
>NW_021703781.1:12746954-12773309 GCF_005190385.1 Monodon monoceros | reverse complement strand
ACACACACACACACACACACACACACACACACACACACACACACACAGAGGCACTGTGATCCATGGTATCCAGTGGAGTGTGTCATACATCAAGATGGATACCGGTGGACAAGCAAGGCTGGGAATCCATGGCTGGTGGACAGAGCACTGGGTTAGGAGACCAGAAACCTTCATTTCAACCCAGTGCACTTGTGACTGTGACAAATCATCCGCTTCTTTGTCCTTTCGCTGCTCTAGCTGCAAAAGGGTCGCAGCCATTTCTGTTCACTTCTTCCGTATAGGACACTCATCAAGTGGAGTGAGATCGCATGCACGGAGTCCCTCTTCAGAAGAGAACATATGCATACCCTCTATGATTAATAATAAAAATTGGACTCCAAGATTCTGTCAAGAAACCTTTGTCGAAAGGCCAGGAGAGCATAATTCCTCTGTAATGGTACCAGTCCTTTGTACTACCCTAGGCTTTGGAAATATGAAGATATTTTTAAGCAACAGGACGTCACTGGCATATAATCATTCCCCACTAATATTTTCAAGAGCCTTGTTCAAGCTACTTTTAACTTAATTGAAGTAACAAGTCGAGACTTTAAAATAGATATCAATGAAAGAAATCCCTTTCTGTAGTAGATATTATATAAGCTTATTCTTTCTTTATGAAGCATTAGTTCATATTGAAAGAAACAAGTGGTTTCTGATTATCAAGCACAGTGAAAAATACAACCATCATTAGACAGCATATGTTGAATAAATAACACTCAGTCATGTGAGTTAGCCAACTACTGTGGATACAAATACATTTCTGAGTCATGCTGGCTATTAATCAGTGGTAAGACCAACGAACAGAAGGAAAAATTTCATCCCAAGCCAACTACTGAATGTTGCACAGAACATTCCCCATTCATTCTCCATATAATTAGTCGTATTGCTAGCTCTGATAAGAGGGTTTGGTTTCCTATATCTTTTCCGGTTTCTTGGGTACTGAACAGTGTTCTGCAAAGGGACAAGAACACCATCAGCTTTCAATTCTGCCTGTGATTCGAAACTTTGCTCACATGAAAGTCACACCTGGAATAAAAGGCGGAGCCATACTCTGATACGAGCGTATCTGGCCAGTTACAGCAAGTAAACATTGTCATCAGTAAAAGGTACACACAGTTTTCTGAGCCGCTGTGCCTCATGACATTCTTTTGGAAGACTGTCAACAGCGTGGGGTCAATATTTCAACCTTCCAGAACAAGAGCCCAACTTACCACCTGATTGTGCTACTTAGACCTACTGAGTAACCATAGCTCAGGCTGCTCTCTTTGACTGTTAGAGACCAGACAGAATCAGCGATCAGTCAATAATTATTAACAGAGCTCTCTTTCCACAAGCTGAGCCCTGACCTTGTCTGTCTGTGTTCACTTGGATGTGGCTCGTCTCGAAGACAACACAGTCTCCCTACTGTCAAGGAGATTACGATCTAGTGGGGAAGTTAAAACATATACTTGAAAAATTAAATAACCATGCAAAATGTATTGTGGCTGAAGTATGAGAAATGTCAAAAAGCAGTAACTGATTAAATGCTAAATGAATGATACTGAGACCTGTAGTTTGCACACTGTGCTCCAGGTAACCCCAGCTGTTCAGGTGACCCCAGTTGCTCAGGTGGGGGCAACTGTCAAGGATGCGGCACAAAAAAGAGAAGCACCAAGTAAGTGGGGCTTCAGCTGAGCCCCCCATCCTGGTCTCCACCTCCACCAGAGTCACTCTCGTGCTTTTTGTTTTCTGTTCTCTGTTTTTGTTTTTCACTTTCTATAGTGGACCTTCACATACAATTCCATATCAAGGAAGGGGCTCAAATTATTTTTTTAAGATCACTGATATATTTTTCAGTGCCGTAAGTTTCAAAATCACATCGTGTCATCACTCTGAGTTGTGGTGGCAGAAGGTTTCCTGGAGGAGGAGGACGGGAGACTTGCCAGATGCAGAGGACACAGATAGTTAGAAAGTTTCCAGTCTAATGGTTTATATAAGAATACTAAGATACCTCACCAAGTGGCAGTCCTCAGTCTAGATTAGCAAAGGGGACAGTGCCACTTGCACACAAGCTGCGGCGCAAGACAACGAGATGGGGATTTAAGAGGCCTCATCTTGGAGAGGAGCCATATCAAAATCCACACCAACAGTCATCAATTCATAGAAAGAATTCAGGACCTATCGGAAAACTCAGTGGAGAACAACAAGTTTCCGGGTAAATGGGCAGAGCTGGACTGGCCTGACAGGGAGTCGGTGTGGGTGGGGCTCCCGGCCCAGCTAAGGCAAACATCAGAACCAGATCAGTTTTAGGAACTAAGAGTGAGAGTCCTGGCTTGCTAGGAAACACTGCAATGGCAAAATATGAGGATGGGGTCCTCTTCTCCCATAGGTCATTTACCCCTGAATTGAGCAGGCACCCTCTGTACAGAGAGGTGAGCAGAAAAAGCTCTGAAAGATGTCCTGACACCATTTCTCTCTTCCCCTGACCATTAGACCTAGAAACCAGGGGGATATGAATTCTGCTGTTACTCTCTGAAGAAACAGAGTTGTAAGAAGTCAAACACATTTCTCACAGCATTTGCAGTTAATAACAGAATTGGTGGGTACTACCTGAGCATAGGTAATACGTTTCTCTAGATTACACAAACAAGACAAAATAATATACAAACACGTCACAAGCATTCCTGGGATGCAAGCACCAAAAAAAGGATAATTTAAGTATTAAAAAATTATTAGAAAACTAGAACAAATAATCCTAAAATTTATATGGAACCACAAAAGATCCCAAATTGCCATAGCAATCTTGACAAGAAGAACAAAGATGGAGGTATCATGCTCCCTGACTTCAGACTATACTACAAAGCCACAGTAATCAAAACAGTAATGGTACTGGCAGAAAAGCAGACATAGATCAATGGAACAGAATAGAGAGCCCAGAAATAAAGCCAAACACTTATGGTCAATTAATCTATGATGAAGGAGGCAAGAATATACAATGGACAAAAGACAGTCTTTCAATAAGTGGTGCTGGGAAAACTGGACAGCTACATGTTAAAGAATAAGATTAGGACATTTTCTCACATCATATACAAAAATAAACTCAAACGGATTAAAGACCCAAATATAAAACTGGAAAACATGAAACTTTTAGAAGAAGACAGTACATTCCTTGATATAAGACTTAGCAAAATTTATTTTTTTGGATCTGTTTCATCAGGCAATGGAAACAAAAGCAAAAATAAACCAATGGGATCTAATTAAACTTAAAAGCTTTTGGACATTGAAGGAAATCATCAACAAAATGAAAAGACAGCCTACTGAATATGATAAAATATTTGCAAATAATATGACTGATAATACCCCAAATATATAGAGAGATCACACAACTCAATATAAAAACAAACGAACAACACAAGAAAAGTGGGCAGACATTTTTCCATATGTCTTTCCAAAGAAGACATACAGATGGTCAACAGGCACATGAAAAAATGCTCAGCATTGCTAATCATCAGAGAAATGCAAATCAAAACCACAGTGAGATATCACCTCACACCTGTCAGAATGGCTAACTTCAAAAAGTCTACAAATAAGGATGTGGATAAAAGGGAACCCTCGTACACTGTTGGTGGGAATGTAATCTGCTATAGCCACTGTGGAAAAGAATATGTAGGTTCCTCAAAAGACTAAAAATACAATTACTATATGATCCAGCAATCTCACTCCTGGGTATGTATCTGAAGAAAACTAAAACTCTAATTCAAAAAGATAAGTGCACTGCAATGTTCATAGCAGCATTATTTATAATAGGCAAGATATGGAAACAACCTAAGTGTCCATCAACAGATGAAGACGATGTTTTATTTACACACACATACACACACACACACACACACACACAGAGGAATACTATTAAGCCATAAAAAACAATGAACTTTTGCCATTTGCAACAATGTGGTAGATATTATGCCTAGAGAAATCAGAAAGAGAAAGACAAATACTCTGTTATCACTCATATGTGGAATCTAAAAAAATAAACAAACAAATGAATATAACAAAACAGAAAGAGATTCACGGACATAGAGAATAAACTAGCGGTTACCATGGGGACAGGTACAGGAGCAGGAGCAGGAGCATGATAGGGGTAGAGGCTTAAGAGATACAAACTACTATGTATAAAATAAATAAGCAGGGCTTCCCTGGTGGCGCAGTGATTGAGAGTCCGCCTGCCGATGCAGGGGACACGGGTTCGTGCCCCGGTCCGGGAAGATCCCACATGCCGCGGAGCGGCTGTGCCCGTGAGCCGTGGCCGCTGAGCCTGCGCGTCCGGAGCCTGTGCTCCGCAACGGGAGAGGCCACGACAGTGAGAGGCCTGCGTACTGCAAAAAAAAAAAAGATAGAGACTGTTTCCTATTCATCTTTGCATCTCTAATTACCATACCGCAGTTAGGTGATCAATAAACATTTCTTACAAGTTAAATGAAAATCATGCCTGTCAGACTGAGGATGGATGTAGCTATTGGTCAGACTCAGAAAAAGTCTGTGCTCTCCAGGCACCAATTTTGAGGAAAATAACAGGAGAATACAGAAAGATGTGACCCTTGATGAAGGACTCATGCCATGCACATGGTTGGAAAGCTAATTAGAAATCAGTTACACAGCTAGCTCATGGGAAGCAGATCTCCACAACACAGACTGAAGCAAACAAGCCCCTGGAGACAGCCCTGGTCAGTGCCCATCACAGCCCCTAAGGCAAGGCCTGGCCAATCTTATCTAAGGATGGGGCTGTTATCTTCAGACAGGTTCTGCAATGTCAAATGCCGGGTCCTCCGTTATCTACTCTTCCTCTTCTAAAGATCCGTCCTAAAAGCGGAGAAGCAGATGGGGGTGAGGTGCGGAGGCAGGCTGTGTGCTTCCCCTTGAGCCCCATCCTCTATTCAGAGAGAAATAGTTAACAGTTCACCTTCTGTATAACCCATCCCTAAACTGCTAAGGAAAACCTGATTTCAGGCAGTTTTATTATACCTCCTACTCCCCAGGGAGGTTTCTTCCACTCTAGAGGAGAGAAGCTTTCCTCTTCTAAATCAAGAGTCCAATTAATCAGAGGACCTCCCACCTCCCATGGAATTCAATGATGGCAAAACCATCTCCAGTCCAGCTACCACTGAGGCTCACTAGAAATCACTGCTTCTTTGAAGAATGTTGCCAACATAGCTGACCACTCCCCAAATACTAGCAAGAATTTGGGTCATCGGTGATGATCTTCAGAGTTATTTGATCATGTTTCCTTGTGGATCATACTCATGTACTCAGAGTATTTTTAAGATAAAGGAACACAGGTTATAATAAGACTGACTCTGAGCTCTCTGTGTAACTTCTTAACAATACTGCTCCTTCTAATGAATTACCAGATCTTTAGAATATGATCAAAGCCAAAGTCCCCTAGTGGCCAGGATGAAGGTCCAAAAGTGATGCAGAAAACAGAGGCTAGAGCCCAGGAGAAGAAATTTCATCTGTCCTGGCAGGGAAACACAGAGAGGAAATGTGGGTCAGGAGCGAGACAGCTTCTACAGTAACATTAGCATCAAAGAAAAGGATGAGAATATTATTAAATATAGAATAAATACATAAAATGTAACATACTTGAAACCAAATAGCATCTCTGTCCTTTTCAAAAACATTATATTGCCTTCTTAGGAAGTATATATCTAAAATTATAATAAATCAGATTGCTTTAGGTTCCACTCAGAAACATTTTGTCAAAAGACTGCCTTACATCTTATTTGAAAAACATAAGCAGACTTTTACCAAATATAGACACAAGGATCATAAACTGAAAATAGAAACCAGAAGACAGACTAGTGGAAACCAAGGGAATACTGAACATTGTATTACACTTGGCAGTGAAGAAATAGAAATCTACAGTGATTTACTATCTTTACATATGAATATAGAATTAGGTGAAAAAATATTCAAACAATCAGAAATAGTAAGACACTTTTGGCAATAAGTAAGGAAGAAGATTTATTTAACTTTGGAGAGGGTTGGCAGAAAGGGACTAAAACGAGAAACAATAATATCACATATTAACTTTGTTCTTAAACAACCACATTTTAATGTATCAACTTTGGCTGTTGTTGTGTGCCTTGGCAATTCAATAAAGTTACTGAAATGGAAAATTGAAAATTTTTATTGTGATATTTCCAATTTCTCCACTAGTGGAATAGTTTAATAATAAGCCATTGCATATGCTTTCAGCATTCTCATTAAAATGACTGAGCTATCATTTTTCTTTCTATTCCTAGTTATCAGCAACTTTATTTACCAGGGCGTATTAAGTAGAACACAAAGCTCAGCTAATCATTTGTGGTTGTACTTTCTGAACGGGCAAGGATTATCCACTGCAAAGACACAGTTTTAAAGCTGGAAGGAATCCTAAATGTTTTCATTTTCCATACGTCATGGTATCAGTGAGGAAACTGAGGTTCACAAAGGTTAAGTAACTTGTCCTAAGTCAACAGTCAGTCAATGGCAGAGTAGATGTCATGCTTCCAGGATGTTCTACTACAGCAGACTATCTTAGAGTCCAAATATTATTTTAGTAGTAACTGTTGTACACTGGCCTACACATGCCTGTCTGGCAAAACAACAAAAAACTAAATGGCCAAAGAGGAGTCTTAATTTATTGAAAACCTCCCTCAGCCTTATCACAAGGAATTCCAGATTGCAAAGGAATCAGATTCCATGTACAGTCACCTTACTTGGGACATTTTCCTTTCGGCTTTTATGAATCTGCCCCCAGCTTTGACATGTTCCAATGTTCTATAAAATGTCTCTTTGTGTTCACACAGAGTCATGTGGAATATTGACAACTCCCTAATTTGTGAGGTGATGTCTCCATAAAGCTGCATTAATTCCTTTGTTGGTCTTTGCAGAGTAAATCTACTTCTAATCTGGTACCTGCCATTAAGCTGCTCATATCACTAATTTATTTCCCTTTTAAACAGCAATTTGGGCATGTTTTCTTTGGCTCAGGCTCTACATAAAACATTTACATTAACTATTAACCCTCCTGAGGCAGTGGGCTTGATCGGAAGAGGAACAGAGCGGAGCTGAAAGAGCCAGGGGTGGGTCCAATAAGCCGTGTCACCTTGAACAAATCATTTACCCTCTCTGAACATTTCTTCATGGGTAAAATGTAAGAGGTCAATTTCATGACCCCTAAGATCTAAAACTCTACATTTCTAAATTGATCATTTTAAAGCCAATCCTAACAATAACTATTATGCTTCTACCCTAAACTTCCGCCCCATTTACCTCTATACACCTGGTACGTATTTCAGTCCTAGCACTGAGACAAGTAAATAAACTACAGTAAAATGTGATGTCTCCCTTACTACACCATGAACTCCATAAAAGGTTAATTCATTTTTATAGGCTCAGTGCCTGGCAGGGCTGACATTCTATAAATGTTTGATATATGAACAGAAGGACGGATGATTGCCACAGCCTAAGAGTAAGAAGAGCTTACATTATCTTAATAATGTTTATATTATCTTTGTAAATGGCCCAGAGATCATTATCCTGAACCTTATCAGAAGAGCTAGCACTTACATGTCATTTTGCCTATTTACAGCATAATGGACTTCACAGTACATCTCTTATAGCCTGATCTCTTCCTGCTTTACCTTACACTCTTAACCTTCCTTCTTGACCATAAGCTTTCTGAGAGTAAGATCTATGCCTGATTCATCCCAACTTTCTGCACCTATTCATTGCACTTAGGCGGTCTTCCACCAACTGGAACTAATTAAATGAATCAAAAAGAGTAGTTTCAGTATAACGGTGGCCAAATAAGTGATACATCTGGTAACAAAGTAAAAAATTTTTTTCAGGGCAAAAGGCTTGGAACAAGTTATCGGTGATGATAAAATTCCAACTTTTTGTCCTTTTACCCTTTCCTTCATCTCAAATTTTTACCCCTATAAAAGTCACTCATTCCTAGTGACTGTATTTTCCTTCATAATTCCATCAGCTCATAATTAATGGAATATAATGAGGTCTAATATAATCTAATAAGGTCTCGCAGAGGACAGGAAGCATGAAGACTCCTTTATACTTCAGTTGCAGTTCCAACAAAGAAGACACAGTATTTGCATGGTTTCCGTTTATATGAAATCCAGCAGTATGGGATGCCTTGTACACAAATTGTCTCTATGTTGCTTCAATAGGGACTTTGTCAAGTGTTAACAGTTCACTACTCTGAGTGATACGGAATAGCACCAGAAATATTGACTCCTGGTGGGATGTCCTGCCCTCCTTTGACTTATCGTATGATGCCAGGGTATTCACTTTAGGATGGTGTATTTTTGCCCCCAGGCACGTCCATTCCTCTGGTTGAGGAAAGCTTTCCCTACGTGCAGTTCTCTTTTTCAGGCAACATCAGTTTCTCGATTGCTGTCTCACAACTTTCACACATTCACGATTCCCTATTGGCATAAACAATCCATATTAACGCATACATAATGTTAATACTTTCTAGCTCACTTTTTAAATAGTCATCACAATTCTAATTATGCTATTAATTCATTCCATTTATACTCATTATTACAAATATGATTTGTTCATGGGGATCTTCATTATTATAAGCAGTACTTTATATTACTGTTATAAAAGCTGCCAATAAACCACAATTATTAGAAACAGTCTTAATGTATTTACTATTTGTTTCATCAAGTCCCACATAATCAACATGGACATATTTATGTCTATATAAACTTCAAAGGAACCAGACAATCCTTTATTCCTAAAAAATTACTGTCATGCTAATAAAAATAATGGCTAAGATTTACTGAGCATTGCCATGTGCCAGCACTAAATGAGTTAACATGGATCATCTCATGAACGTTCCCAAGGATCCTATGAGGTAGAAGCTTAAATTAACCCCATTTTACAGATAAGAAAACGAAGGCTTAGACAAGTTAAATAATGACTAAAATGTTTACCGCTAACAAACGATGGAGCTATAACTCAGAACCCAGATAATTTCACTCCAGATTGTTGTGTTTGGGGGGAGAGGATGAACTTGCTCCTTTTGGAAGATACCATACTTTTTGTATTTGTATAATTACTTCTCCAAATTCAAGTTTGCATATAGTTTTAAAACTCTGTCTTAAAACCAAAAGTACACAGAGAGTGCAAACTGAAATATTTGCAATAGGAATTACAGGCTATCAAAAATATATTGAATCATTATTACTGAGAAATTAGCAGATAGAGTAAATCAAAGTAAGGGCATAATATAGTATTGTATAAGTATCAGCATAGTTTTCCAACTGTGAATTTGCTAATATTGACTGATTAACCTTACAGCTAATAAGCTTATTAACTGTGTACCTTAACAGCTTTTTCTTTTTAGTGTGTAAGGTTTAAAGTTTAATTTCTTTTCGCAAAGATTAATCAAAGATTTTCCAGCTGCCAAAAGATAATACAGCAGAAAGGATTAAAAGTAAATTTAACCACAAAGGTTTTGGTAGTACCGCATCACATCCCATCCATTTATGAACTGATTTTTGTAAAAAAGCAAATACGTAAAGTCTGATATTCATTGTTGCCTTTATTAGTTTCCATTTGCTGGTCCAATTAGTATCACATTCGTAAGAATTATGTGCATAAAAGAGGTATGAAACCATATTCCCTCTGAAAGTTCAAAGAATCTATGAGCCTTTTAGAAGACATGCTTAACAGCTTACAAGTCAGAAAGATTTCTTGGTTTTATGATCTGAAGCCAAAACTATATGAAACTTAAGAACCAAATATTCCTTGCTTTTAAAACTATGAAACCTAAATAGTTTAAATATTTACTCTGGGAAGCAAGTAAGTACTTTGAGACTATAGGAGTTCACCCAAATAGCCTTTAGAACAAAACAATGCATTGTAATCCATTTCAATACCACTGCTCTATCTACACATTAAAACTTATTAAGGTTTGTCATATTGAAGACCCTGTGAGGCATACTCTACGGAACATGCTCTCCAAGAGCTTACCTTTTGCACTGTTTAGTTTATTCTGTTTTTAATTATGAAAATAATAAAACAGATACTGTTTCATAACACCTAGATTTAAGAAAGGTTAAATATTTCTCAGCCTGTTTTTGTTACACAAAAATCCAGGCAGAGATACTAGAACCAACAACTCAGTTTTTTGCTTTGAACTCCTTATATATTCAGACCTCTGAGGCCTATAGCAGTACCATGTTTGGGTTTGCAAAACCAGTCTACTGAAATTTCCCTTCAATTGAGATAGATGATACTTCAGTACAAAAGGTGAATCTGCGTGAGTACATTTTTAAGAGCCGTATTGCTTTTAAAAAGAAACTGAGTGAGAAGGGGAGCTGAGGCAGCACGGTAAGCAGTTGTGAACTTGGGGGTCTATAGCAGGTGGAGCCGGATTCCCGTACTAGTTTTGCCATGTACTAGATGCAAAGCCTTGAGTAAGTTTTTTAATTTTATTAAACCTCACTTTTCCTCATTCATAAAATAAACAGAATTACATTAGTTCCCTAACAGAGTTGCTGTGAGGATTGGGTGATATAAGTAAAGCACTTAGTATAACGCTGGGTACAAAGCACATATTCAATAAACGGCAGTGACCCTCACGATTAGAAAAGAGGTCAACTGGGGAGGAAAAAATGTGTCATTTTTCAGGGAAGTTGCAACAACAACAAAAAAACATAACACAAAAAAATTAGGCTTCTTTGGTTTATTATCGCAAAGCCACTAAGTTTGGGCTGAACTGAAGAGTGAAGGGCAGGTATCTTTCATCACCATAAGCCATGCGGTTAAGAGACGTTCAATGAGTACTTGACCTAAGGAAAAACCACATGCTCTGAGGAAACTGTGGATAATTAACTTGTTAAATAACTCACTAAAATTAACCACTTGTCATGTTGTGAAAAACCTGGTCATGCTTGAAGAGGCTGTGTAAAACAATGGTGCTTACAATTCAGAATTCTATGTACAAAATTCCTCCAAGCTCCTATTAGAAGACCTCAATTAGGGTTACAACGAGGCAAATAGGTAAAATAAGGGAAATGTCAATATCCTAGTTATTTTTTATAACTAGTATTAACTATAAGGATGAACCATATAAAACCGCCACCTTTGTTAAGTTTTTTTTAAAAATGGTTAAATAGCAATAATTTCATAAGGTTCAACCTAATTGTCTGGGGCTTTTCACGTATGAGTTCAGGGAAACATTGCAAGTCTACCACTTATTCAAGTCTAAGACTATGGAATAGCCTAAATCCAGTCCTTCTGGAGTCATTGCCAAAGTGGAGGACGTTAGACAAAACAGCAAACACAGAGCAGTTTTCTGAAGGAAGCAAAAGAACATAAATACGATGACATGATGTCAGTATACTTGGCTATGTCACATCTGCCTGAAGAACGAATTTTTTCAGTGCAATCCTTGAGTGGCCAATAATCCAATTTTACCGGTTATAAATTTACACGAGGGTCAAGGCCCCCTTTTGAATAATTTTGAGCTCTGAGCTAAATTCTCAGCTTTAAAAAAAAAAAAATCAATTTCAAGGCATGAGAGACACAGCTAGTCCACACTAGTATCACGTTCTTTACTCCTCCCAGGGCACACGGAAAACTTCACTTCCCCAGGCACTTAGTTAGGTGGGACCATATGAATAGTTAGAGCCAGCGAAATGCGAGCAGGAATAATGGGTATCACGTCTCAGTGCTAGAGAACGGGAAAGGCCCCTGTGGTCTCCCTCTCTGCTCTGCAACCACCAGGGAGATCTTCAACTGAGATGGAAGAATCACAGGATCAAAACAGCCCGGACTGGGCTTCCCTGGTGGCGCAGTCATTGAGAATCTGCCTGATAACGCAGGGGACACGGGTTTGAGCCCCGGTCTGGGAGGATCACACATGCCGCGGAGCAACTAGGCCCCTGAGCCACAACTACTGAGCCTGTGCGTCTGGAGGCTGTGCTCCGCAACAAGAGAGGCCGCAATAGTGAGAGGCCCGCGCACCGCGATGAAGAGTGGCCCCCGCTTGCCACAACTAGAGAAAGCCCTCGCACAGAAACAAAGACCCAACACAGCAAAAAAATAAAAATAAAAATAAAAACAGCCCGGATTGCCAAGGCACCTCAAGGAGGACAACTGCCATGAAGCCACCCAAACCCACTGGGTCCCTGCATGAGCAAGAAATAAACTTTTATTATATTAAAGGCATTGAGAGTTTGGGTGGGGTTGTCACCACAAAGTAACCTAATCTACCTTAACTACCACTACCTTTGAAACTAACCAGAACAACTGATTACCCCTCTGCTCCTCTCCTTAATGGAGTACTGCTGGGCTATTAAAAAAATGTATAGAGAACAAATACTGAATGGAAATACTCTAAAATGACATCAGAAATTAGAATGTGCTTTTTTTGTCAATTCTCCAAATTTTCTCTATTTAGAGATTTTCTCAGAAAAATGAAAACAAAAAATTTAAAACTCATAACACTCTTCCTCCCCGCCACCCACCACCCCTGCCAACTCCTTCCGGAAAGGATTTGGCTGTGTGGTTCTTTGGGTTCCGGTTTTAGTTCTGTTTCCTTCGGTTTTAAGGAAAAGTTATTTAGGGTTTGAGGAAAATTCTGAACTGGGACATAAGATCTGAGTTCTAAAATCCTCAATCCTGTTTTCTAAAATGTGTCTAAAGAGGACTGGATTAAAACTTTTGGAGGCCCAAGCACTGGAGATATTTTGTTTGGCCCTGACCCCTCTGCCCATAAGTAAGTCTACATGGCCAGGCAAAGTCCTAAGTATGTGTAAGGAATTCTAAGGAAGTTTTAATTTTTTTCCCATGACTACTGCACTGTTCCGTCTTTTTCTTTTTCATTTTTTAACCAACAGAGATAAATTGTTTTCAACAGGACTTTGCATATTATTTGCTAGTGCCCTAAGCACTATCTATGCCTCTATTATCTTAGAACCAATTACCATCAAGTCATCAAATAAGGTTTACCTGGCCTTGAAGTTTCAGGGTGAAAGTGAAACAATAAGACATATAAAAGGGGATAGTTTACAGAATAATCAAACTGGACTCTTCTTATTTACAACACGATGCATGTAATATCCAAAATAATTTCAAATATTAACCAACAAAGTAATATGCTTCAGCTATAACGTTTCTAGCCTTGATCCTGAGGTTTTAAGCCAAACAGTGTTATCCCTGTGCAACCCTGCCCATAAAAATGGGCTCAGAGAACTCCGATTCCACTGGCAGCAAATGTCTCAAACCTTCTACCTTGCTTCTTGCTCTCCCTTGCTCTACCCAAATTCTCAACATTGGATGTTTGTGCTTTTGAACTTGATCAAAGAATCTGCTTCCTGGCTTTCGACCCCTGGCATACCCTAGGATTCAGAGTGCACCTGGTCTCCAGCCCATCCTGTTCCTTTCCTATCTTGAGGAAAAACTGTGATAGCTAATATTGAGTGAGCAACTGCCATGTGTTAGGCATGTGCTAGGTACTCTGTATACATTACCTCAACTAATACCCACCATACACCTGATTGATAAGTATTTTTACCATCTTATTGTGATTGACACAACCAAGGAACTTGAGAAAGAGCATATGGCAAGAGGCCAAGATTTCATCACAGATCACAATCCTCATCTTTTCTTGATATTTTTTTAAATTTATTTTTTAATTTTAATTTTATTTTTGGCTGTGTTGGGTCTTTGTTGCTGCGCAGGGGCTTTCTCTAGTTGCTGTGAGCAGGGGTTACTCTTCGTTGTGGTGCACGGGCTTCTCACTGCAGTGGCTTCTCTTGTTGTGGAGCACGGGCTCCAGGCGTGCAGGCTTCAGTAGTTGTGGCTCGCAGGCTCTAGAGCACAGGCTCTAGAGCACAGGCTCAGTAGTAGTGGTGCACGGGCTTAGCTACTCCACGGCACGTGGGATCTTGCCGGACCAGGGCTCGAACCCTTGTCCCCTGCACTGGCAGGCAGATTCTTAACCACTGTGCCACCAGGGAAGCCCTACAATCTTAATCTTTTAACTACTGCTTATATTGTGGCATCCATATTTTCACTAAAAATAAGTATTTACTGAGCACCTACTACGTTCCAAATTCTGTGCTAAATAATGGTTATACAGGTATGAACAATACAGGCAGGGTCTCTAACTTCATGGCAATTAAATTCTAATGGAGATCATGTCATAAACATGTATACAAATAAATAATATCCTTTTTGAAAGTGATAAACGCTATGAAAATAAAAACTGTTTAAAGTGACAGAGAAGCACCGGCGAGGAGTTCGGGGGATAGGGGGCAACATTAGATGGATGATGAGGAAAGAAATATTGGGAAGGGGCCAGTCATTTGAAAATCTGGGCTAGGAACATTCCAGACTGAGTGAAGTACCAGTTCACAGGTGCAGGGTCAGGAATCAGTGCGCTGTCTTCAAGAAACAGAAAGTCACCTTGAGTCACTGAACTTGGTGACCCAGGGGAACATCTGTAGAAAAGATCAAAGCAGTCAGCAGAGCCTACTCCTACCGGGCCTAGTTGCCTGTGCTGAGTTAGCATTTAATTCTAGGTGCGTGGAAGCCACATTTTGAGCGGGGAAGTGATCTGATTACAACATTAACTTTTTAAAATACAGATAATGCATAATTTTTAACAATGAATATGGAGAGAAAGACTGCAATGCATAAGGTACCCCAAAAGGCCAAGGCACAAAAACCCGAAAAGCAAATGCACCCCAAGCAATCAGCTTTATCCCAGAAAAGAATGGAGTTTTTGAGAGATGAAGGATCAGACTTTCATTTACTAATATTAAGCGATATCAATGGGTGTCATCTCCTCAATGGGCACATTCTCCCAAGGTGAAATTTCCTCTCTCATATTGGTACTCTAAAAGTATGGTTTCAGAATTCAAGATAATACTTGCAATAAATTCCAGTTTCTACTCACAAAGCATGTTATAGGTGGAAATGAATACATTACAATCATAAAATAATTTTATTAAGCACTGCATATTGAGAAAGAGAAGTAGAATCCTTATAATCAAGGACTTGTCTACTTTTATGGAAGGAAAAAAGATGGTGTCACTAGTACAAAACCTATCTGGACAGACATTACAGAGATGTCATTTTATCATACAATGTTTTCTTTTGCAATAAAACCCAGAAGCCATAGTACTGTAAAAATATGAAGTTTACAAATTCTGAGACTTTGTTATTAAGAAAATAAAATGAAACTTTTACACAATCCATGGGAATTTGGTTATAGAACTTATAAGTCACATTTATACGAACTACAGATAAACTTCTGAATTTCTCTCAGAAATATTCTACCCTATTGCAGCTGCTAATGTTTGGGGCAGGGGAAGAATCAAAGTTAGAGTGATCAGATTATAACCAAATCTTAGCAATTTTTTCCTTTAACCCATGCCATAAAATCTATTATTAACTAGCTTATCAGGAATATCGTAAGAAATATAACGAACAAGTTTGAAATCTGGAGTCTAGAGCCAGAAATTCATACGTAGGGGGAAAACACAGGAACTAAGGTGAGTTCCAGAATACATATGAGTGTCCTAGAAGTAACAAAACAAAATTATTCAGCATATTTTAACAACTAAACTGCAGGGTAACTTCATGCCCCTGGGAAAAAGAAAACCTTTATTTTCTCATAAAAGAATAAAGAACATACACATAAAAGCTGTAACTAAGGAAAGGCCATCTGGGCAACTAGATTATCTTTACAATACACTCTTCACTATTTTATTTGGTCCTATTTTATGTACCTCAGGAAATTAGGTTTCATCACTCTCCTTGAAAATTTTCTACCAAACTATTACATATTATTGCTAAGTAGTAACCAATAATCCCTACCAACCAGTTTAAAGTACTCAGCCTGCCTGTGTCTTACTGATATTTTTATTACTATTCTTTCATTAGGATTGTATTACCAAAATAATACTTTTTTGTGAAGCTTAAAGTTCTAACTGGGAAAACAGCTGCTGCCAGTGGCTTAGTGGCAAGTTAAATTCTGAGACCCCAAAGCGAAAAATTACATACTCTGTAAGGTTTCTTCTCGCCCTCTCTTTTTTATTTTTTTGCGGTACGCGGGCCTCTCACTGTTGCGGCCTCTCCCGTTGCGGAGCACAGGCTCCGGACGCGCAGGCTCAGCGGCCATGGCTCACGGGCCCAGCCGCTCCGCGGCATGTGGGATCTTCCCGGACCGGGGCACGAACCCGCGTCCCCTGCATCGGCAGGTGGACTCTCAACCACTGTGCCACCAGGGAAGCCCTCGCCCTTTCTTAATTGTAAAATAAACCTCTAGGAGAGAATGATCCCTTTTCCTTCATGGGCACCATTTGGGGTAGGGGTCTTTGGGGAATTCAAGCACCCTGGGCTGCCTAACACATATATGTATGGATACAATGAGGCAGAGTCCAAGGAGTCCTATTTTCTCTAACTCATACTTACAAAGAAAAACAACATCCTACCAGGCTCCCTCTGAGGTGGCCTATCACAGTGGAGGGTACTCAGAACAAGAATCAGAAGGTTTTGAGTCTAGTCTCAGCTCTGCCAGGATACAGCAGTTTGACCACAGGCAAGCCCTCTGGTTTTCTGAGCCTCAGCGCCTTCACTTACACAAGGAACTGTAGCCAGGTCTCTTTTCACCCTCCAAATGTTAAGGTGTGTTGATACTCATGGAAGAAAATACAGCTAAACAGATAGTCCTTCTACTAAAGATATGCTGGTAACAGTTGCTATACAACGTTGGTGGCTGAATAACAGAAACATTATAAATTCATCCTTCAGAGCAACATGTTAAGTTTTAGAATGGGGAGGGGGATTTTTTTGGAGAGCTTGAAAAAATGGGGCAAACCATTCTTTTATGTGAGAAAGAGCTGTAAGAGGAGTATGAACGTGTTTTAATATTACTTCAAATCACAGGCTCTGTGGGCACATTCCATTGTAAGAAAAAAATCAACCAGTTTAAAGAAGATGGGTGAATATAAAGTCATACTAATCATGATCGGTAGTAATTCAAAACTAGAAGAGCAGGGTAACCAACACCGCTAAGTAAACCCCAAACTCTTTTTTTTTTTTTTTTTTGGCAAGTTTAATGTTTTCTGTCAAATACCACGGCAAATTAACAAGCTTTCTTCTCTTATTTCCCTTGAAATTTAGGAATGATCAAGATACTGTAAAGAGAAGAAAGCTATAAAAAGGTTCTGGATAATCCATTCCCTGAATAGGTATTATTTGTTCTTTTCTTGCAGGACCAGCGTTTGGTGTTCTAATCAATTATTTTACCCCTGGTTTATGTAAATCAGTGTTTCCAAACTTTTCCAATAGGACACTCCATCAGTTAAAACTGTTCTGTGTAGGGCTTCCCTGGTGGCACAGTGGTTGGGAGTCCGCCTGCCGATGCAGGGGACGCGGGTTCGTGCCCCGGTCCGGGAGGATCCCACATGCCGCGGAGCGGCTGGTCCCCGTGAGCCATGGCGGCTGAGCCTGCGCGTCCGGAGCCTGTGCTCCGCAACGGGAGAGGCCACAACAGTGAGAGGCCCGCGTACCGCAAAAAAAAAAAAAAAAAAATGTTCTGTGTATATCCTCAATATTTATTCATCTATCTATTTATTCATCAGGTGGCTTATTATATGTACCATTAGACATTATAAAACATACACATAAATAAAACTGTTAAAAATGATTTCATGATGAACTAGATCATATTTGTTATTTTCTTGCTAGTACAATGCTTCATATTATCATTAACCTGTATCTCAAAGTACCATATATACTTAAGGCAATGCTTGTTAATAAAAGTGGATATAAATCGGTATTTCATGTGTTTTCTTCACTATTTCAATGAGAGGGAGAAGCTGACTTCTTGGCAGACGGAATTAAATAGATCATCAGCATTGTTAACCTCCCATTATGGCTAAGAATTCTCACTAACAATAGCAAATGCTTCAATTCCACCAATTTTCTATTGTTTGCTTATGCTTGCATTATTAGTATTATCTAATTATCTGAGCCACTTTTAAATCCTTTTAAGCCACTTTTCCATTTTGTGATTGCTGGTTTGGTTAAAACTGGGTAATAGAATCCTTAATTCCTTACTTGAACACACATAAAATCAATAAGATGCAACACAATGGAAATGAAATAAGCATAAGGACCACGTTAGCCTGTGCATGCTGTGGATCTCTCAGGATTTCCTCAAGACACCTCTGCAAGGGAGGACAGGCCACCAAATGACCTATGGGCAAATGAGGGTGCCAGTATCAATCTGTATATTACATATTTGCAAGAGCTTATGTTTTTTTTTAAATAAAAAAACATAAATGGAGGTTCTAGTATTTATTCCCCACAGCCTACTTTGGAGACCAAGAGTAAAAAGAGTAGTGATAGGTAACCAAAGCTGTTATCTGAAACATCTGATCCTTTGTTTGATTATCAGTGAGCAATGTTTATGTTCTAGGCACACAGCAGCATATGAGTCCTTCAGCTTGACCAGGAGGGAAATTTTCAGGAGTTAAGAGGCTGAGTTCTCTCTTTGAAACACCATTTGTCACCATATTGCTGGATCATTCTTTCTCCTCTGAGCTTCAATCATTCATGACCTCAGAAACAGACAACAAAAAAGTTGTAAAAGACATTTGTTTATCTTGAATACTATTCTATTCTCAGGTCCAGATAAGATTAATCTTCAAGCCTCAGCTTATTCTGGGAAGTGCTGCAAAGTTTATGCATTGGTTAAAGGTCAGAACATCACACCATTCCATGAATTAGAGATCTTGAAATGATTAGCCACTGTATGACTATAGATTGTACCTAACCTCCTTCTTTTGTATTTTTTATTTGTCTTAGTCTTCTCAGGCTGCCGTAACAAAATACCACAGGTAGAATGGCCTAAACAACATAAATTTATTCCTCACAGTTCTAGAAGTTGGCAAGTCCAAGATCAAGGTGCCAGCGGATTCAGATCACAGTGCGGGCTCTCTTCCTGGCTTGCACACAGCTGTCTTCTCACTGTGTGCTCATGGCCTTTCCTCCCGCCCTGGAGTGAGCTCTCTGGTGTCTCTTTCCATAAGGGTCCTAATCCTATCAGATCAGGGCCCTATGCTTAAGACCTCACTGAATTTCAATTACTTCCAAAGACCCTATCTCCAAATGCAGTCACGTTGGGGGTTAGACCTTCAATGTTATGAATTATGGGGAGACACATTCAGTCCATAATATAATTTATATACTTTCTTTCAACACATATTTATGGAGTGCCTTCCATGTGCCTGGCACTACAGCCGAATTGCTGTTCTCATTCTAGAAGAGAGCAGACAACAGGTATGCCTGTGTGTGCTTGTGCACACGTATATTAAAAGGAAAACTTACGTAGATCAGAGACAGGGAGTGAGAGGGTTGAGAGATGCGGCTATTGTAGAATAGGTGGTCGGGGACTGCCTCTCTGAAAAGAGGACAAAGGCGTAAACATCTGATGCAACTGAGGAACAAGCCTCCAAATACACGTTTAGAAGAAAATCCAGGCTCAAAGGCCAACGGGCAGCAGTGTGAAGAAGGAAGAACAGAAAGGCCAGAGAGGCTGTGGGAGGGGAGAGTGATGGAGAAGGACGGAACAGAGGTAAGGGGCAGGCAGGTAAGGCTTTGGTGGCTAAGGTCAAGTCTGTCTCGTCACCAGGGCAAACCAGTGGGTGGTTTTTGAGCAGAGGATTGACATGAACTAATGCATATACTTCCAAAGGGTCACCCTAAATTCTACCTGGATAACAGCCCATGCAGGCAGGAGTGAGAGTGAGAAGATAAGTTTAGAGGCCTTTGCAAAAATCCAAATGGGTGATGCTGGTCTGGAAGAGGGGTAGTGGAAGAGGTTAGATTTGGAACACCTTCTGAAGATGGAGCCATCAGGATTTCCTGATAGACTGGATATGAGATACGAAAGAAAGGATGCCCTCCCCCAAAACTTTGCACTGAAGTTAATTCTAGGGTTCAAAACTGAAGAGGAATGTAGAAGACCACTTGGAGGGTGTCCTCTCCTAGCGCTCTATACTTCTGCATGCAACTTTTCACAGGTCAAATTAACTATGTTTGCCCTTGTTTAGTCAGTAGCTATCTCTCCCCCATTAGAATGTGAGCTCCTGGCAGGGCTTGTATCCCTCTGTCCAGTTCACCCTTATATCACCTGCACCAAGTTCAATGCCAGCCACTTTTGGAACCTTCACTGAATACTTTAAAGAATGACAAATGTCCAAAGCTTTGAGCAATCTTGAAATTACATCTTATTAAAAACAGTTGAAGGAAGCGGGGATGCTGAGAAGGAAATATTTTCATTAGATGGCAGACACGACTATAAAGATTGTATAATGTTTTCCAGCTTATCCTTACATGTTATTTAAACTCTATTTAATTGGTTTTGACTGACAAAACCAATTTTACCACTTTAAAAAGATGTTGTGTCTTCTATGCTATCAGCTGGCTAACACATTCTTCTGTAGACAGTTTTACTGTGATCTGACATGGTATCATAACCACATTATACATTTAATCTATTTAATAATTCTTAGAAAAGTATTGTTTCTGCTAAAAATAGATAGCCCTCCATTATTCAAACTCGAGCAAAACAGTAAAACCGAAGTGTGAGGACCACAGACAATTTTTGATTCATTTTCAGTGATTGCAGACTGCCTCTCCCATAAACTTTTATACCAGGTGTTAAACAGCTCTTCAAATTGATTTTGTTGCGCTTCATTTTCACCCCTGCTTCCCATCACTGGGGAAATAAAAAAGAAGAATAAAGAGACCAAAAGTTCTAGTGATGTGGAAGCAAGGTAGTGACCAGCCTAGGTATTCCTGGTCACTGGAAAGCCTGAATTATTCAAAGGTGACCATACTTAGAGCTGGGGGCAGAGCTAACACGCCATGTATTGGTTTCTAGCATTAACTTTTTATTTAAAAATTAAGTTCCTTTAACCCTTTCACGGAAATGTCACTGGACTGGGGCTTTGAAAGGCGAACGTGCGAAAGGCTGCAGGGATGATGGAGAGCCTCTGTGCAAACTACGAGAGAGACACGACACCAAGCGATGTGTGGTTTGTGATGTCAGCACAACCCGCAGATAGAATCGCTTAACTGCCCATTTCTTGGCTAGAGAAGGTCCCTACAAGAAAAGGCTGACCCTTGACATGACCAGAAACTTTCCCGAGCCTTGGCCTCCAGTTACAGAAGGAGTCGCATCCCTGCCAGCGCCCGAAGGGAATGCCAGAGGTGGGTGGTGGGGATGCCGACCCTGGGGCGGGGCGAGGCCCCTCGGGCCCAGCCGGAGAAGGGCGGGGTCACATGCGCAGGTCGGCCAAGCCTGGGGTGGGGGGCGCCCTGGCGCAAGGGGAGGGGGTGACAGCTCCGGAGGTGGAGGCGGGGAGGCGGCCCAGGGCCCCACCCGGATGACTCCCGAGCAGGCCGCGGCAGGGCGGAGGGGGCCGGAGGTGGGGCGGGGTCGGACCCCCTCCCCCGAGGCTTCACAAAGCGCGTGCGCCAGCCCCAAGCCGTGGCCAGCAGGACCGTAAGCCCCCAAGCCACCGCCTCGGGGCCTCCAGCGTCCCCAGGTAGCGCGGGCGGGACCGTGCCGGAGGTGCAGGGGCGGGGTTAGGGGGGCTCTCAGCGCACCCCCTGTATCCGCAGACTCGGGGACGCTGGAGCTCGTTGCACCCCCCTGCACCCCTGAAAGGGAGGTGACCTGGTTACCTTACACTGACCTCCTGACAGCTGCCCGGCTGCACCGAGAACGCACGGGGTCGCAGAGGGTGATTGCTTCCAGAATACTTCGGGTACTTTCTGCACCTGCCTACCAACTGTCCCCCAACACACACACACACACACACACACACACGCACGCACACACACGCAGGCGGGGGCCTGAGGGATTAGAGGGATACAGTCACTTCAGTCAGAAGAGGTTAGAATCTGGGCTGGACGTGTCCACGCTGGGGTCTTCAGAAAGACGGCACAGCATCTGCGGCTCCTGGTGTCCGGCCCTCAGGTGACGCGAGATTGATTTTTCTTGGTTCCTTAGCTCTGAAAGCCCCCGGCTGTAAAACGGTTGGGTCTAGAAGGAAACTCTGATCCACAGAGGCTCTCCTTGCCCCGCTCTCCAACACCTTCTGGTGTCTGGAAGAGGGGAAGACTGGAGGATTCTAAAGAGTTTGAGGTGGGTGTCGAAGGAAGCTTCGTTTTTAAAACGTGTGAGTTTTCAAAAGAAGAAAACACAGACTCTCTTCGTTTGAGATAGGTTTTATTTTTCAATATACGTGTATGCGCTTTAACAGGAACTGGTGCTATCATTAGATAGTGAGTCCAGAGGGTGTGGATGGCATCATTAGATTTGAAAACTAAGTTCACTGTATAGTTTTAGAAAAATTAACTGCTTCCTTGTGTGCCTCTTTATGCGCTGTATTACTGGGAGGCATCTTTGTTGGGAATCCTGTCGTATCACCTTGGTGTCTTGTGAGGTTTCCTCTGGTGCTGGCCACCTGACCCGCGACAGAGCCCAATATATTCCCTTTTATATTTCAGGGTGCAAGCCCGTTTCCCAGGCCTCTAGCCTTGGTCTCTAGTGAGAAAAAAAGGGATCAGAAATGTGCCCTTGGCAAGTCTGGGAGCACGGAGGAACGGCGCAGATTTTTTTTTTTCCTCATTAAAGTTTTCACGTATTGGCAATTTAGAACCCAAAGCATTGTTTACCACCTATCAGATGCACAGGGAAGTGTAAGGATTAACTAATAAAAGACTTGTAAAATGCCTCCTGAATATAAAATTCCATAAATATGCTAAACAGTAATAATCCACCCATTGTTAAATTTATATAGCGGCTTCTGCCATGCATACAAGATGATTTAGAATGCATGTTTCCTGTCAATTAAACAATGAGTCTGGAATAAAATAATGAGTTCAATTCTCATCTTATGAAACTTTGAAATAAAATGTCTCCCATAAGGCACCACTGGCAGAAAGCAGCATTTCAAAAAGCTATATATATGGAATGGCATTTATCTTATGGCTAGGGGAAAAGGGACCCAGTGAACTTTGAAACAGAAATATTCAGCCCTGGTTCAAGTGTGCCCGAACCATAAATATTCCCTTACGTTTATGGATAAGTCAACAGGGAGGGCAGGCAGGTTTTGTGGGATGGCCTTATAGCTGTCCGCTAAAATCCATGAAATACGCCTCTTGGTATTTTAAGGCTGAAGTTCAATCTGTGGTTTTGTTCATAAACAAAGAAGAAAAGCTTCATAGTTGCCTGGATAAATTATTCATTCTTCCAATATCATGGGCTTGGTTTTTGAGCATCCTTAACACCAGCAATCATTTTAATATTATGCAGATAATTGAATTAGTTTGTTCCCAGTGGATTGAGTGACATATTAACATAACATTGTTCTCTTTGCATGTATTTAATAATAAAGTGTATCATTCTTCTGTTTACCAATCTCCTAGAGTAAAACCTGTTTCTTATATGCTAATTTTAAGTATAAATATTGCTATGGATGGTCTTTTCTGTCTTATGAAGACAACTCTAGATTCTCCACTAGCAGATTAAGGGGAGAGCAAAACCATGAAGTTGAGGATGCTTTTCCTTGATACCTTCCCACTTCCAGTGGCCTTTTCTTCTTATTTCCTTTACTCAGCCTCTCAGATGGATAGCTGCTAAACAGACACCAGTCCAGTATCCCAGAACTTCCCCTCTGCCACCTCTCTTCATCTGCTCTACCTATTTTCCAACAGCTGGCTATGAGTGAAAGCGCACTAGGTGAAAAATCACGAGAGTCTGCATTTATCAGGCGGCTATGATATACCTACCAGGCACTGTGCGGCATTATCTCATTAAATCCCATTAACGAGCTGAGGCAGTAGATGTCATCTGTGTTTCACACAAGAGGAAACTGAAGCTCAGGACCAAGGCACCTAGGCACTTCCTGATGCACTGTGATCCCTAAGAGAGGCTCCCCTTCTGGACTGAAGCATGCAAGAGTTCTCCCATTAACTAATTCGCCCCTTGATGAGTCCCTTAAACTCTCTGGGCCTCTGATTCCCTTTCTGTAGTCTTGGATTAAATGATCTCTCAGGGACAGAAGGGACTGTTCCAGGATTTTGGCTGCCAAGCACATAAGCTGCTCCTTCCAGGGGACTCCTGACTATGCCCTCCCCTGCCCTGCCCTTTCCTCCAACCCCTTTCCCTCATTTATCTTTTTTCTTCCTTTAGGTCCAAGAAAATATCATCTACCCCGCGAGGTTTTTCCCCGTCATTGCTCAGCCTTCTGTTATCCTCTGTCTCATCCTTAGTGATCCTTCAGACCACTGATTACAAACAGTGGTTATTTTATTTACGTGTCAGTTTACATGTCGCAGTTGTTCTATTTTGTTTGTTTATTTTTGACTGCGTTGGGTCTTCGTTGCTGTGTGCGGGCTTTCTCTAGTTGCGGCAATTGTCTCTTAGAAAGGACATGTGCTGATGGCCAATATATTGTCCCTTCCTTGGATAACCTAAATGAGCTATCATCTATCTTATGCTGCTAGAGTAAGTCCAAATTATGAATGGGGACCCAAGGATAGTGATGGAGACAGCAGGGCTACCCTTGGACAGCAGGACAAATGGACGCAGGCATATGGTCCAACCCCCATATTCTACAGCAGAGAAAACAACCTCAGGATGATAATAGACACTTGAGATTAGAAGATACTTCAGGGACCATCCAATGGTCTAAACCATTGTTTTGTTGACAAGGAGACGAAAGCTCAGAAAAACACAGAACTGAAAGTATAGAACCTATGCCTTCCGACTTCCAGACCAGCACTCTTCACCAAGAATCAAAAATCTCGGGGACCACCCAGTCAGCAGGGGTAAGGAGTAGTAGACAATGATGCTTTCTTTCAGAAATTCCAGAGATCCTTAGGTTTCCCAGACCAATCCTGGGTAGCAGGATTGGTACACAGCAGAGCACCCTACTTCATATAATCTTATTTTTAAATTTTGTATGGCCTCTATAAACTTCAGTGACTCATTTACTATTTTAATGATCCATCAGGTAGCCCTTTAATACCTACCATTAGTTTACCAAGTCAAATAGTTGGGAGCTCCGAATGGGAAATCTACAGTGCTGAGCACTTAACACTAGTGTGATAGATTCCAGATACATTTAAAAGATGATTGATATTTTGAACTCCAAATAATGATGGCTTGTTTTTAAGGACAAAAATAACTTTTCACCTCTAACTAGAGAGCAATCCTTGCTAGAGTATTACATCCCATAAATAAACAGTCCTTAAACTTTACAGGTCATAAAAATCATCCAATAGGCTTTTTATAAACCCAGATAGCTTGGAGCCATTCTGAATTAATAGGTCTGAGATTGGACCCAGACAGCTGCATTTTTAACAGATACCTTCTGTGATTTCTCAGTTGAATGGGCGGAAGATCTCACTTTGAGGTCCAATAATAATTTTGGTACGTTTTGAACTTTCCCAGATTCCTTCTAAGAGGACATTTTAAACAAAAAATCGATGGTTTGAATCCAGCAAGTAGAAGAGATGATCAAAATTAGTGTATTCGGTATTATGGACATCCATTTCCTTATAGTAAAAGCCATATACGTATCATGATTTAGCTACTAGGTTTGATATTGGCCCCAAATCAAGAATGTTCCAAAAAATGCTGAACTGGGCGATTGGGATTGACATGTATACACTGATGTGTATAAAACTTATGACTAATAAGAACCTGCAGTATAAAGAGACAAACAAGTAAACAAAAAACAACTAATACTAAACTTTCTTTGGGTTATTTGTATGGAAATATGTTAATATAAATGTTTCAGACATTACATGAAATTTCTAAAAAATCTTAAAAAAAAAAAAAGACAATGTTCCAAAATGTTTCTGTTGGACCACAAAAATGAATCAGCAATTAGCAATAAAAGTTGAGGGTTAAGTTCAGTGGAGAAGTAATGAAGCCCCTTGCCCTCTACATGATTATATTCCATATAGTTGAGAAATAAGATTAATATCCACAAAACATTCAAGGACAGGGTTGCAGGTCAGGTACAGGAGGCTCGGTTAAATTTGAATTTAAAACACAACAAACTATGTTTTAGTATAGGCATGTCCCATATAATATTTTTATTTGCTAAATCTGGCCACCTTGCTCAAGAAACATTAGCATTTAATGTCATTAGTTTCCAGAACTGTGTGACTCTGTGTGTGTGTGTGTGTGTGTGTGTGTGTGTGTGTGTGTGTGTGTGT